>NC_056741.1:442421667-442721667 GCF_019279795.1 Protopterus annectens | reverse complement strand
TTATACTAATTTAGTTTTGGCAGAGTGGGAAAAAGTCTACATATTCACTTCAACACACATGAAAAACATTTTGCGGTATTTTAGATGACATACTGATCTTGTGGAAAGGAATTGAGGAAGAGTTTGTGGAATTTTTTGACTATATAAGTAAAACCACTTCTTTCTTGAGATTTACCATTAAGATTAACTATGAAAGTATTGATTACCTAGACATTCACATCTATAAGGACCTTGTTAATAAGAGGTGGGGGTCCAATATATATAGAAAGGAGACTTATTCTAATGCAATATTGCATTATGATAGTTGTTATCCCCCACACCAAAAAAGAAGTATTATCAAAGGTCAAATGGTCAGACTTTCAAGGTTAGTCAGTGATGATGCTAATTTTCTTACCGAATTACAAACTTTGATTGGGTTATTCTTGGACATGGGTTACAACATGGATCTTTTAAAGAAAAATAATGCAAAAAAAGAGTGAAATCCAACACAAAAGTACCAAGCCACATTGAAATGACACTGTAAAATATATCACAATCCAAGGATACACTACCCACGGGCTGATATTATAATACTTAAATATATAAAAAACATAAAATAAAATGAACCACACTGGTTAAGCGCTTTCATCTACTAAGCATAGACTTCATCAGAGCACCATTAATGTAATTAAACCAGTTTAAATATTAATCAAACACCAATGGGAATGGACTATCAATCAGTTAATCAGCATATGCTTTATATTCATGAAGTAATGAATGCTCATACATCCATGTTGCTTGCTAGCTGTCATAAATATTGTCATATTTAATAAACCTTAATATAACAAGTATATATGATCTAAATATATTAATTTAAATATATTAATTGAACACCTAATTAGACTATTACATATCAATGAGATTTTAATAAAAAAAATATAAAATAATTTATAAAAATTTTTTATAAACAAATATATTTATTAACAAAAGTATTTATTGAAAGATGTTAGTTAAAAAGTTATTGTATACATCATATATCTAAAGACATGTATACCCTTGTATATTACACAATGTGACATAATGTGACAAACAGTAAGTGCAAAAACCTAATACTAATTCATATTCTTGCTTCAAGTATAGGTTTTGTAGGAATATGGTCATTCAAAACTGGGGGGTTAGAAGCATTTAATAACAATTGCCATTTGACTTCTTTTTCCCCCAGAATTGCCTTCATGTTACCACCCCTTGGATTAGGTTTTACTTGTTCCAAAATCCCAAGTTTAAAGGTGTGACATTCCCTGTTCTCCTCTAGGTGTCTATATAATGTGGTATTACTATCCTTTCTTTTAATACAATAATTGTGGTCATAAATCCTATTTCTGAGGTGTCTGTCCATTTTTCCCACAAAAAAACGTGGACAGTTATCACACTTAGCCAAATAAATGACATGCTGGGTATAACAGTTTCCTTTATTAAACCATATCTTAGTATGGTTAGCATTGCCCAAAATAATAGATTTCTCCTCTAATATAAATTGACACTTCGAAGAGTGGTCTAAATTTCTTACCTCATTCCTTCTTAACATAACTCGTAACATCGTAAATAATGGACTTGGTGTAGCCCCTTTCAGTAAATAGGGTGCCAATATAATCAATCTCACCTAACATCTCTTTATAATCTGCTGTCATTCTTGCAGCCCTAATGCATTGCCCCTTTATAATGCTTCTCTTTTGACTGGCCGGATGACAGCTGGTGTATCCAGATATGAATTACTGAAAGTTTCTTTCCTATAGATCCTAGACTTAAATCCTGTTCTACCATGAGATATATATGTGTCCAGATATGCTATTCCTTCACTACTACAAATATATGTGAATCTTAAATATGTACTAGATTCATTCAAATACTTCACAAATGAGCTTACCTCTTCTAATGAACCATCCCATAAAATAAAAATGTCATCCAAGAATCTTGTATAACATTTGATCTTATTATAATACACTTTCTCCAAAACATATTCATTTTCCCAGTCTAGAAGCACCAAATTTGCATATATTGGGCACAGGCTGCCTCCATAGCAAGTCCATTGTATTGCCTGTAATATTCCCCTTCAAAAAAGATGTAATTAAAATCCAATACAATTGACATGAATTCACATATTAAACATAACGAATGTAACTCAGTAAATAAAGCCTGTGCAGAGTAAATGCTCCAACCAAAGCAGCCAAACATAAAAATAAAATCCCAATCAAAAATGGAAGGAGCGACACATGGTAAACATACCACAAGTCCATAAGATGTCCTCAGAGCATCAAGAGTCCAAACGAGTAAAGTGCACTATAAAACGTAAACAGCTCGTTAGAGCCACAACTGTCAAATAATCCAGCAACAACGTTAATCCTTTCAAGTATAAGCAGCAAAACACAGACTCATTCAGTTCTGGAACAACTTAGGTTCATAGGTTCATAGGTTCATACTAGGCTATCTGCCCTAGGTCATTTATAAGCCTAGCCAGAATGTGTTTGGCTTTCGCCACCCATTTTAAATTTATTTTGCTATGCCCTTTTTCGAGGTTAGTATACTGTGCCTCTGTCTAACAGTGACACAGAAGTGATACCCGGGGTAAACCTACGATCTCCCATCCACTCATCACGATTCCTCTTGCAGAAAGTCAATGAGGGACTCTGCCTAACCTGGACTGGGATTTTATTCCAGAGTGAAGGGAGCCTCTGGGTTATGAATCTGTCCCTCCAGCATGTCTTATTTATTTCAGTGCTGAGGTTCAAGTCTCTCGAGCATGTAGCTCGATGGGATTTGGATTTTCTGAGGTGCAGCATGTCCATTAAATCCGGGTTGGACATGGCTTTATACGTCAGGCACAGATCGCCTCTGAACAGGCGGTATGCCACTGAGTAGAGCTGGATTTTCTTTAACCGGGCAGCATATGGAATCTGTTTGAGCCCTTTGATCTTCTTGGTGAGGTACTTTTGGGGTCTTTCCAGTTGCTGCAGGTGTCTGGTAAGGTACATCCCAAAAGGGGCATTGTACTCAATTATGGGCCTGATGAGGGATGAGTAAAGAGGCATGATGACCTCCCCTGATCTAGATGTGAATCCCTTCATGATTAGGTGGGCTATATAAAATGTTTTTCTAACCACTTTGGCTACGTGGTTGTCAAATGAGAGATTGCTATCAACTTGGGTCCTCAGGTCCCTAATTACTTCTTCTGTACTTAATGGATTACCACCTATGTGGTAATTTGTGGGCACTTTGTTTTTGCGAAAGGGGATGACTATACACTTTTTGGCATTTAGCTTGAGGCCATGGCTCTGGCACCAGTTGTCTGTTTCTATGAAGCCCTTTTGGAGGATGCTTGTGTCGGCTGGAGAGTCGATTATGGCGCCCAGTTTGCAGTCATCTGCGAACTTGGTCAGCCACAGTCCTTCCTTGTTGGCCTGTACCTCCGAGCTACCGAACAAGAGAGGTCCCAGGACTGAGCCTTGTAGGACACCACTTGTAACTGGTTTGGAGTCTGACATGGCTCCAGCAATTCTAACCATGTGGGTTCTGTCCTTGAGCCAGTTTGCAATCCATCTAGTGACATAAGGGTTTATATTTAAGCTGGTAAGCTTATCTATCCGAGTGGGGTATTGTATCGAAGGCTTTTGCGAGGTCCAGGTAGGCTGTGTGGACCACCTTCCCCTCGTCAATGGCCTTGGTGACTGTTTCAAAGAAATCAACCAGGTTTAAGAGGCAGGATCTGCCCTTAACAAAGCCGAACTGGGTAGGATCCAGTGTCTGTAGGTCCCCAATATCTTTATTCATGAGGTCCATGATGATCCTTTCCATAGCTTTGCAGACCAAGCTAGTCAGGCTTATGGGGCAATAGTTTCCAGGATCCATTGAGGCACCACCTTTATGGAGAGGGACCACTGTTGCTGTACGCCACTCTTTGGGCACATATCCTGTTGTAAGGCTGAGACTGAACAGTAGTTTTATGTTTGGGTTTAGCTCTTCTTGGAGTTCATGTAGGACACATCCCGGGACACCGTCTGGTCCCATTGATGCTGTGTTTTTTGCTTTGGAGAGGGTGGCTCTTACCTGAGCATCTGAGATGTCAGGGGGGCAGCACTCTGCTGGGATAGATATTTGCCCTTTTGGTGGGGAGGAGGGGAGAAGTTTGCGCTGAACCTGTCAACTAGGATGTTGGCAATGTTTGTGGGTTCAGTGTATTTTTTGTCATTTTGGACTAATTCTGAGCATATCTGGGAATTACCACCCAGGTTCCTAACATAACTAAGGAAAGCCTTGTGATTATCCTTAGTGTCCTGTGCAATTTTTCTCTCAAAGCTGGCCTTAGACAATTTTATGAGTGCCCGTAGTTTTTTGCTAATACTGATCAGTGATGCCTTCCCTTTTTGAGATTTTGCTCTATCATTTAGTAGCTTCCTCCTTCTATTGTATAGTTTGTTTATGGCTGGGGTCCACCAGACAGGACGTCTGCCTTTGGAGGATTGGGTCTTGGTTTTATTTGGGATCGCATGATCCATGCATTCCTGAAGGTGTTCATAGAATGCGTTTATAAAGGATTCTGCGGTCTGGGCTGTATTTTCCACAGGCCCTTTATTTAATAAAGTAGAAATACAAACATGGGTTAGCGCTTTCACCTTTCGGCTTCATCAGACCCTTTAAAACAAAGTCAATGCTAAACAGTTTATATACAAATATTGGCGGGAAAATCACCCTTATATTGTCCAATGAGCATAACAGAATATTTATTGCATCCATGACAAAAGTGCTCTATTCAACCCTTCATAGATAAAAACATTCATAGCAAATATAACTTAAAAACAATACTAATTATTAAAAAGCTAATTCATCATGTGTATATAAACAAATAATTTATTGATTAAATGATTTAATAAATATAAACATATTACCTTACTTGGATAGAAGGAAGTTTCTTTGCTCACCAGTGGGAGTGGGGAGCCTTGAGTAGCCTACCTGTCCCTGTAGGAAGTGACCTCAGCACAAGAGCTGTAGTAATTGGTTGTTTTGGACCATTTCTAGCTCTTTTTTAGTTCCCTGTTTAAAATCCGCCTCTGGGCGTTTTTTTCTGGCTATACTGCTCAGACAAGCTCCTCGTGGTCCTGCAGAGTGGTCCTAGCTACAGAGAACTCAGAAAAGCAACTGCTTTCTGGATTTAAGTATCTTTACTGTTTTTTTTACTTGGAATAGCTTCTGTAGCTTAACTTGAACAAGCTTAAACTGTTTTTTAGCTGTTTGCTGCATTATTTTAAAATCTGCACTTAAAGTTAATTTTTAGTCGAATTTGATCAAAAGTTTGTTTGTTTGTTTAATTTAACTGTTGAAGCTGCCCACTAAAGTGTGCTAGCCTGTGTAACTGATTTATCACTGTTTCTGCATTTTCTGTGTGTTTCTATCAAAAAAACAAAAAAACAAAAAAAATAATCCTTGTTTTCCCGCCTCTCCTCGACTAGTCTAGACCAGTTTACAGGCATTGCTGTATTCTGGGCTGTGGTGTAGTTTCTGTGTTGTCCATTACCTTACTTGGATAGAAGGAAGTTTCTTTGCTCACCAGTGGGAGTGGGGAGCTTTGAGCAGCCAACCTGTCCCTGTAGGAAGTGACCTCAGCACAAGAGCTGTAGTAATTGGTTGTTTTGGACCATTTCTAGCTCTTTTGTAGTTCCCTGTTTAAAATCCGCCTCTGGGCATTTTTCTTCTGGCTATACTGCTCAGACAAGCTCCTCGTAGTCCTGCAGAGTGGTCCTAGCTACAGAGAACTCAGAAAAGCGACTACTTTCTGGATTTAAGTATCTTTGCTGTTTTTTTACTTGGAATAGCTTCTGTAGCTTAACCTGAACAAGCTTAAACTGTTTTTTAGACGTTTGCTGCATTATTTTAAAATCTGCACTTAAAGTTACTTTTTAGTCAAATTTGATCGAAAGTTTGTTTGTTTGTTTGTTTAATTTAACTGTTGAGGCTGCCCACTAAAGTGTGCTAGCCTGTGTAACTGATTTATCACTGTTTCTGCATTTTCTGTGTGTTTCTATGAAAAAAACAAAAAAAAAACAAACAAAAAAATCCTTGTTTTCCCGCCTTTCCTCGACTAGTTTAGACCAGTTTACAGGCATTGCTGTATTCTGGGCTGTGGTGTAGTTCCTGTGTTGTCCATTACCTTACTTGGATAGAAGGAAGTTTCTTTGCTCACCAGTGGGAGTGGGGAGCCTTGAGCAGCCTACCTGTCCCTGTAGGAAGTGACCTCAGCACAAGAGCTATAGTAATTGGTTATTTTGGACCATTTCTAGCTCTTTTGTAGTTCCTTGTTTAGAATCCGCCTCTGGGCATTTTTTTCTGGCTATACTGCTCAGACAAGCTCCTCGTGGTCCTGCAGAGTGGTCCTAGCTACACGGAACTGAGAAAAGTGACTACTTTCTGGATTTAAGTATCTTTGCTGTTTTTTTACTTGGAATAGCTTCTGTAGCTTAACCTGAACAAGCTTAAGCTGTTTTTAGCTGTTTGCTGCATTATTTTAAAATCTGCACTTAAAGTTACTTTTTAGTCGAATTTGATTGAAAGTTTGTTTGTTTGTTTAATTTAACTGTTGAGGCTGCCCACTAAAGTGTGCTAGCCTGTGTAACTGATTTATCACTGTTTCTGCATTTTCTGTGTGTTTCTATCAAAAAAAAAAACAAAAAAAAAATCCTTGTTTTCCCACCTCTCCTCGACTAGTTTAGACCAGTTTACAGGCATTGCTGTATTCTGGGCTGTGGTGTAGTTCCTGTGTTGTCCATTACCTTACTTGGATAGAAGGAAGTTTCTTTGCTCACCAGTGGGAGTGGGGAGCCTTGAGCAGCCTACCTGTCCCTGTAGGAAGTGACCTCAGCACAAGAGCTGTAGTAATTGGTTGTTTTGGACCATTTCTAGCTCTTTTGTAGTTCCCTGTTTAAAATCCGCATTTGCACGGCTTTGTGCTGTTGTGCACATAGCGCAGCGCCGGTTAAAGAAGTTTAAACTTCTTCTGGCTCCGCCAAGTCTGCTCTTCAAATTTTCCCTTAAGGAAGCTCTACTCTTAGTATAATCAGACTACTCGCTATACTATAAGCCTAGCACTTGTTCTCAAAACTTCTCTACTAAGTAAGCACTCTCGTACTAAGTAAAGCACTACATCCACCTACCACCCCTGTGAATATCCACTTCCCTTAAAGGCACAGCACTCCCTTGTACTGTTCTAGCATGTCGAGTGGTAGATTACTGGCGTCCTCTCCAGTTCAGCTGGTTAATCTGGGTATCTTGAGACAATGCTACAATTGTCTCATGTACACACACAACCCTCTCCTCCTCCCAACAAACACAAATACATGTTAGAGATGCAACTATATAGCCAAACTGGAGGCTGAACTCTCTCAACTCAGGGCTGGCATGACCAGACAGGAGGAGATGGTAACAACACACACAACAAACCCAGTCCCACATAGACCTACCACAATTGCAAACCAAACACATAATAACACAAAGACATACTCGGAGGCTCTAATAAAAAACTTACCAAAACAACAGAGGCTCCCAAAGCAGACATCCAAAAATCCACTACCTCAAAACAAAACACATGCAACACATACTTCAACAAATCAGTGTGTCAACCAATCACAGCCCTTAAGGCCAAACACCATGCCTGATACACTAGTAATAGGTGACTCTATAGTCAGGCACACTGATGTCCTGCTTACCAGGATGAACAAGGAGAGGGTGACTGTGAGCTGCCTATCAGGAGCTAGGATTCGCCACATAACACCCGCACTCAGGTCACTCCAAAGCAAGTACAAATATGACTCCGTCATTGTCCATGCTGGCGTGAATGACCTGAGACGTACCTCCCTGGACTACATGAAAAGAGACATAGAGGAGCTCTCTGATTATGTAGCCCAGGCTGGTATGACCCTGACCAGCATCTTGCCCTCACCAAGAATGATGCCACAATACAAAGACAAGATGATCAGCTTTAACAATTGGCTTAAGTACTGGTGTCATTCTAAGGGGATCCAATGTCTGTCTGCCTGGGATGACATGTTGGACAAGCCACACTGCTTCACAAGGGATGGCTTACACCTGTCACCACTGGGCTTCCGGATATTGGCTAAGGCTCTTGCCACCCCCATAGTGCCTTTTTTAGGCAAGGCTCAAAAGACAAACCCACCTCCTTAGAAAACAAAAATGGAAAAAAACTAAGGGTAATGCTGCTCAATGCCAGAAGTCTAAATCTCAAGATGCAGCCACTCGATGCACTCCTCAGCATTGAGAACATCGACGTCTGTGCAGTAACTGAAACCTGGTTCAAGGCTCCTGAGAGCACCCCAGCGCTACCAGGCTATACCTCGTATCATGCTTTTCGGACCCAAAACCCGGGCCGAACCACAAAGGGAGGGGGAGTGTCCATATTCATCAAGGACACCCACACCTCCAGGTTAGTAGAAACACATGAAGCATCAGAGACCATACAGGTGCAACTAACCATAGGCAAAACTGCTATACAACTGGTAGCATGTTACAGACCACCCTCCCAATCTCAGGAACCCCACTCAGCCTTCCTGAAGACATTGGAGGATATGAATGTATCACAAAATACCATCATACTGGGAGACTTCAACTACCCAAACATTGATTGGGTACATTATTCTAGCCCTAACACCCTAGCCCAAAGGTTCCTGGAATTCATAAATTCAAATGCACTGGAACAACTAGTCACCTCTCCCACTAGGGGAGATAATATACTAGATCTGATCATCACAAACATGGGGAAAAAATGCTCCACACCGGAGGTATACCCCTCACTAGTGAGATCTGACCACAAACTAATCACCCTGGATATACATATCCCACCTCCACCCCCAGCACAAAAGACCACAGTGAAAAACTTTTCAAAAGCAGACTTTACTCTTCTTAAGACTGAGATGGTATCCTTTAAGCCCACTGGGCCAGTGGATACCACATCCCACAATGCCGAATCCTTCACAAATGCTTTCTATGGACATCTCCAAGAATGCATGGATCATGCAATCCCAAATAAATCCAAGTCCCTCTCCACCAAAGGCAAGCGTCCGGTCTGGTGGACCTCAGCCATTAACAAATTGTATAACAAAAGAAGGAAGATACTGCACGTCAGAGCAAAGTCCCATAAAGGGAAGACATCTCTGATCAACATTAGCAGTAAACTACATTCTGTCATAAAAACATCCAAGGCCAACTTTGAGAGAAAAATCGCTAAGGACACTAAAGATAACCACAAAGCCTTCTTCAGCTATGTTAGAAACCTGGGCGGAAACCCTCAGATATGCTCAGAGTTAGTTCACAACAACAAAAAATACACTGAACCCACAGATATTGCCAACATTCTGGCTGACAGGTTCAGTGCAAATTTCTCCCCTCCCTCACCCCCAAAAGAAGAAATACTTATCCCAGCTGAATGTAATCTCCCTGTCATCTCAGATGTCCAAGTGAGAACCGCCCTCAACAAAGCTAAAAACACAGCATCAATGGGACCTGACGGTATCCCAGGTTGCGTGCTACGTGAACTCCAAGAGGAGCTAAACCTGCACATAAAAATGCTATTTAACCTTAGCCTTACTACAGGATATGTACCTGAACACTGGCGTACAGCAACAGTGGTGGGGTACCTCTACAGACCCTGGGAACTACCGCCCCATAAACTTAACCAGCCTGGTCTGCAAAGCTATGGAAAGAATCATTATGGAACTCATAAACAGAGACATAGGGGACCTACAGACACTTGACCCCACCCAGTTCGGCTTTGTAAAGGGCAGATCCTGCCTTTTGAACCTGGTTGACTTTTTCAAAACAGTCACTAGAGCCATTGATGAGGGCAAAGCAGTCCATACAGCCTACCTGGACTTGGCTAAGGCCTTCGACACAATACCCCACTCAGGCATCATAGATAAGCTCAGCAGCTTAAACGTAAACCCTTATGTCACTAGATGGGTTGCAAACTGGCTAAAGGACAGAACCCATAAAGTTAAAATCGCTGGAACAATGTCAGACTCAAAGCTAGTCACAAGTGGTGTCCCACAGGGATCTGTCCTGGGACCCCTCTTGTTCGGCATTTATTTCTCAGATGTTAAAGCAAACATGGGAGGGTTGTGGCTGACAAAGTTCGCAGATGACTGCAAACTAAGCGCCATAGTCGATACACCAGCGGACACATACATCCTACAAAAAGGCCTCACAGAAACGGACAACTGGTGCCGGAGTCACGACCTTAAACTAAATGCCAAAAAATGTATAGTCATCCCCTTTGGGAAAAACAAAGTACCCACAAATTATCACATAGACAGCAACCCACTGAGTACGGAAAAAGTAATCAGAGACCTAGGGACCCAAATCGACAGCGACCTCTCATTTGACACCCACATTGCCAAAGTGGTTAGAAAAACATTCTACCTTGCACACCTCATCATGAAGGGATTCACATCCAGATCCAAGGATGTCATTGTACCCCTATACTCCTCCCTCATCAGACCCATGATTGAGTACAATGCCCCATTTGGTATGTACCTCACCCGGCATTTGCAACAGCTGGAGAGACCACAAAAGTACCTCACCAAGAGGATCAAGGGTCTCCAACATATGTCTTATTCTGCCAGACTAAAGAAACTTCAGCTCTATTCAGTAGCATACCGCCTGCTCAGAGGTGATCTCTGCCTGACGATACAAGGCCATGTCCAATCAGGATCTGATGGACATGGTCCATCTCAAAAAATCCATCAGGACCACGAGAGCTAAAGACTTAAACCTCGGCACAAGTATGAATAGGACATGCTGGAGGGATAGATTCATAACCCAGAGGCTTCCCATGCTTTGGAACAAGATCCCAGTTCATATTAGGCAGAGCCCCTCACTGACTCTCTTCAAGAGAAATCTTGATGAGTGGATGGGAGATCTTAAGTTTACCCCAGGGGTCACATCTGTGTCACTGCTAGACAGGGGCACAGTAAACTAATTCTATTATATAAGGGGACCTTCATTGTGTCACTACTAGACAGAGGCACAGTATTCTAAATTTATTCTGTACATTTTTGTACCATTTCATGGGGTGGCAAAAGCCACATCACTATGGCTAGGCTTACAAATGCCCCAGGGCAGATAGCCTAGTACTAAACTATGAAACTATATATTTTTTATGTTATATATATTTTTTATAACATATTATCGGTTGTATATGTATTGTATTATTTGTTTGTATTTCTACTTTATTAAATAAGTTGTTCCAGAACTGAATGAGTCCGTGTTTTGCTGCTTATACTTGAAAGGATTAACGTTGTTGCTGGATTATTTGACAGTTGTGGCTTGAACGAGCTGTTTACGTTTTATACTGTACTTTACTCGTTTGGACTCTTGATGCTCTGAGGACATCTTATGGACTTGTGGTATGTTTACCATGTGTCGCTCCTTCCATTTTTGATTGGGATTTTATTTACACACATATTAAACATACCTTATCCCAGTCAAAACCTGTGTATTTCTGAATGCTTTTGCTAAATCTATCCATACCTTAGGCATTATCAAAGTATTACAGTTGGATAATGCCTATTTAAGTAGATGTATTGAGCTGAAAATAGTGCCTATGGGCCTGCATTTTTTAAAGCACCTATGGGAATGGATTCAACAGTAGAAAATATGAAGGAATGTCATTTGTTGTTTGCTAGTTTTGGGTTTAGATTCATGGAATTTTTAATCAAATGTAATGACAGTAAAATGTGTTATATGTTGAAAGAAGTGGAAAAACTGAATGAAGGTATAAAGAAAGATTTACTGTTTAACCAGTGTTTGAGAAATTGTATGACAAGCAATATGACATTGTTGAAAGTAAATGCACTAAAATATTTGATAGGAAATGTCATAACCTCAGAAGGGATATGGAATAGTATGAAAAGCATGAGGAGTGCACATGGAAGAAGAGGGGCACATGGGCATCAGGTTACCACAGGAAAATGGGAATTACAATACAGGTGGAGGATATAAAGACAGTATCCCTAATGATCATAGGTACAATTATGGTAACAATTTTTTTTAGGAGAGAGGAATCAAAGGTGGAGGGGAGCATACAAGGAAGGGAACAAAGACTGGAAAACCAAGGAATTGGAAGAACAGAACCAAAAAGAGGGCAGGAGAAATATTGGACAAATGAGTTTCAGATGTGGAACAGGAGATAGTGCAACATAATGAAGTCCAATATAGTTTGGGGCAATTCAACATTTATAATTATACGCAGTTAAAACTTGAAAAGAATCATTTTTTGTTATTTGCTAAGGGGATGAAATACATTCCATATGAGAGATTCAATATAGTTGACACCCTGATAGAATTTAAGTTATATTTGAGGAAATTTAATTTGACTTTACAATTTCAAGATGTAACAGGGAACACACATAAAAGTGATTTTAAGAAAAAAAGTAAATATACAGCACCCCTACACCCCACTCTTGTAGCTTATGAACAAATGGTTATTGATGAGCTATATAAATTGCAGGGTAAATCCAAGATAACAGGAGTTAAGAATAATTTAGCTAAAGAGGAAAATGACATTCTAAGACAATTATGTTATGAGAGTAATATACGCGTTACGAAACCCGACAAAGGAGGAGGGGTAGTTCTGTATGATACCCTAGATTATAATAATAAAATATTTGAAATATTACATAATGGTGATAAGTATGAGGTGTCATCCTTGAATGAAGTCAACATTGGGCATAGACGTATAGATTCATATTTAGAAGAGTTTCTCATAGACAATAGAATTGATATGGACCTTTATAAATTTTTGCACACTGTATTCCCTGTGTTAGCCACCATAGTAGGGATTCCAAAAATACACAAAAATGTTTTAGAGCCGCCATTTAGACCTATAATATCTGGCAGTAAGTCCAAGACTTTTCCATTTGGTATGGTGATTGATAGATGGCTTAAACCCATATACAGCAGGGTACCTCATATTATCAAAGACTCCTGGGAAATTTTAGGTGGCTTGAAACCAGAAGTCTGGAAAGAGGGACTTATTTGTTTAACAATAGACATGATCAACCTTTTTTCCTGTATAGCTAAGGAAGAAGGTACGAATAGATTTAGCAAAAGCATTCAGAAATGCACAGGTTTTGACTGGGATAAGGTATGTTTAATATGTGAATTCATGTCAATTGTATTGGATTTTAATTACATCTTTTTTGAACAGGAGTATTACAGGCAATACAATGGAGATGCTATGGGGCAGTCTGCACACCGATATATGTGAATTTGATGCTTCTAGACTGGGAAAATGAATATGTTTTGGAGAAAGCGTATTATAATAAGATCAAATGTTATACGAGATTTTTGGATGACATTTTTATTTTATGGGATGGTTCATTAGAAGAGGTAAACTCATTTGTGAAGTACTTGAATGAATCTAGTACATATTTAAGAGTCTCATACAGTTATAGTAGTGAAGGAATAGCATATCTGCACACATATATATCTCATGGTAAAACAGGATTTAAGTCCAGGATCTATAGGAAAGAAACATTCAGTAATTCATATCTGGAATACACCAGCTGTCATCCAGCTAGTCAAAAGAGAAGCATTGTAAAGGGGCAATGCATTAGTGCTGCCAGAATGACATCAGATTATAAAGAGATGTTAGGTGAGATTGATTATATTGGTACCCTATTTAGTGAAAGGGGCTACCCCAAGTCTATTATTTCTGATGTTTCGAGTTATGTTACGAAAGAATGGGGTAAGAAATATAGACAACTTTTGGGAGTAGGTTTAGAAATGGACAAGTGTGCAACACATAATGACAGTGACATGTAATATAAGAGAGCATGTATAGTAGAATTCAACCCCTATGCAAAGGAGGTTAAGAACATTATTGAAAAAAATTGGAATATCCTTAGAAGTGATGATGTGGTGTATAGTAAGCTATGTAATCATCCAATATATGTGTTTAAAACTGGACATAATTTGAAAACTAGATTTGAAAAAAGTAACACTGTATTGTGGCATGATATGAGTGAGTGTTACACTAGGAAATGTGGGCATTGCAACCAATGTCAAGCTATATTAGAGGAGAAATCAATTGTTTTGGGTAATGCTAACTATACTAAGACATGGTTTAAGAAAGGAAACTGTTATACCCAGCATGTCATTTATTTGGCTAAGTGTGATAACTGCCCAAGTTATTATGTGGGAAAAATGGACAGATACCTTAGAAATACGATTTATGACCACAATTATTGTATTAAAAGAAAGGATAGTAATAACGCGTTATATAGACATCTAGAGGAGAATAGGGAGTGTCACACCTTTAAATTTGGGATTTTAGGACAAGTAAAACCTAATCCTAGGGGTGGTAACATGAAGGCAATTCTGGAGGAAAAGGAAGTCAAATGGCAATTGTTATTAAATGCTTCTAAACCCCCAGGGTTGAATGACTATATTCCTACAAAACCTATACTTGAAGCAAGAATATAAGTTAGTTTTAGGTTTTTGCAGTTGCTGTTTGTCCCATTACGTCACATTGTGTATAATACAAGGGTATACATGTCTTTAGATATATGATTTATAGAATAACTTTTTAACTAATATCTTTTTATAAATATTTTTGTTAATAAATATTTTTTATAACATTTTTTATACATTTTTTTATTAAAATCTCATTGACATGTAATGGTCTAATTAGGTGTTTAATTAATATATTTAAATGGATATATTTAGATCCTATATACTTGTTGTAATAAGGTTTTTAAATATGACAATACTTATGACAGTAAGCAAGCAACATGGATGTATGAATATTCATTACTTCATGAATATAAAGCATATACTGATTAACTGATTGATAGTCCTCCATTCCCATTGGTGTTTGATTAATATTTAAACTGATTTAATTACATTAATGGTGTTCTGATGAAGTCTATGCTTAGTAGATGAAACGCTTAACCAGTGTAGTTTGTTTTATTTTATGTTTTTTATATATTAAAGTATTATAATATCAGCCCGTGGGTAGTGTTACTTGGACCGTGATACATTTTACAGCATCATTTCAGTGTGGTTTGGTACTTTTATCTTTTAAAGAAAGTTAAAAAAGACATAATAAAATTCCAAGGTAACAAGTTTTCACCCACTTTAAAAATGGGTTTACAGGTAAACATTGTGACAAGTAATGTCAAGAAGAATAGACAATGAGCTTTGGTTATAAAGTACAATAATTCTTGTGAGCAATATATAGTTGACATACTCAACAACCACTGGAGTGTGTTTTATTCCCAAGAATTAGTTTCCAGTCTTGGAGATAGACCAGTTGTAATATATTCTAAGGGCAGAAGCCTGAAAAATTGGTTTGAAAGTGGGAATAGGTCCACATACAAACACAGAAATCTATATTTGAAAATGTTTAAATGTGGCTGTTGTAGAATGTGTAAATTTGTTAATGATGATCCATAGATTGTCATTCCTGGATACAATAGAATGTTATGTTGTCCTGGCAAGTGTAACAGCAATACAGATTATGTAGTTTATGTAGCTTCCTGCATTTCCTGTATGGCATTCTATGTAGGGCAAAACTACTAGAAAATTGAGGGAACATATGGCAAAACACACAAGAGATATAAAAAATAAGAAAACCACTAATGCTCTCTATGTCCATTCTACCAAATGCACTAATTCTATAGGCTGAACTATATAACTTAGCTGATCTAAGCTGATCTAAGTATTAAATCAGAGGCAATGGAGACATTGGGCCAGATTCACGAAGCCTCCGTGTAAGAGTTATAACTCTTACATGGAGGCTGCAGTTAAACGGTGTGATGTCAGCATGTCATGCATATGCATGAGGTGCATGAGGCATGCTGAATCACACTGTGTAACTCTTACACGGTCCGTGTAAGAGAGTAGGGGGCGTGTCCGTAGGCCAAGCCCTGCATGCGGACACGCCCCCGGAGGTGTAGAATGGCTGAAAGTAAACAGCCACGAGAGAGGCCATGGAAATGTAAATAAACACACTACACAACACATTCCCCCACAGACCATCAGTGTACAAAGTGAACAGATGCTATAAAATGAAAATAAAAACTGTCTTATTTTTTTTAAACCCCGTAAATGTGTGCTACTGTTTGCGCTTGTGTGCGCGGGTGTGCTACTAGCGCAACTGCAGTTAGCAGGCCGCGGAGATGGATATAAGAACTAAATATGCAAAGTAAGCCAAGAAGTAATAGCTTAGCGGTAGAGTTGCTGGCTTAAGAGTAGGCAGGCAGGGTTCGAGCCCACACAACAACTTTTTTTTTTTTGTAAATAAGCAATAAAAAGGCCCCTGACAGTATTGTACAAATGTAAAACTATACCCTTTTGTAAAATGGAATGAAATGGAGCATATATTTTGAAGTAACACAACAATAAAATTATTTAGAAATGTACTGATAGCTAAGCTGCAGTGAGACAGAATGCTTGTAGCTGAGTAGTGTTTAAAAGGTTGCAAATTGCTTGCCCGTAGCTAAGCACCGGTTTAACAGACTCAAACTGTGTGCAATTAGCTGTGCTTAGCTTAACATGTGTGTCACTAGCTAATTAAGGTTTATCCCAGCGCACACCATTTGCGAGCCGCTCCGACAAACTAACTGTCAGTGCGCATGCGTTAGCTCTGCACAAACGAGCGCAGACCTGCTTCTAAGTGCTTAAAAGTGCATTTGGCATGTTTGATTGACAGGTCCTCAACTCATTTCTGTCATGAAAATTAAAAATCAGTGGTCAGATTCGAACCCAGGATACCATGCACTAGAGTCAAGGTACTAAACCACTAAGCCATGACAGCAGTACTTAGAAATGCAGAAATAGCATATATATAGGATAAAATCCAGAATGGAGCATGATAAAGCAGTTTCTGTGAAGTAGATACAATTCCAAAATGGCCAATCAGAGAAATGTGTGGGAAAAGTGGCATATATAAGCCCCATAGGCGGGAATACACAGCAGAACCGATTGTAGAACAGACCTGCAGTCAGAATGAGTGGAGTAGGTGAGGGACGTTGCTTTCGAGCACAGCGTTGGGGCGTTGAGGAGTCCAGATACATGGTCTGGCTCCTAGTCCATCATCACGAGGCCCAACTCATGCAGGGCCAGGTCTCATGGGGAGCGTACTGGGCGGAGGCATGGGACCAGTTGGCTCGTGATCTGACCAGTGCTACTGGAATTCCACACACTGGTGAGCAGGTCCATCACCACCATGCAGACCTGAAGCGACGTAAGCAAAACCAGTTGACCAAATGGATCCAGGAGGCCCGGGATATGCCCAACGCCCCACTACTGAGTAAGTTACATTTTACTTATGTATGTAAGGATTTCAACTAGCTGATACCATGGAGATGTGTAGTCCAATATTACTTCTTTCGTATTACAGCTGCAGGTGTCCGCTCTGTGAACCGCGGGATGCATGCCCGTAGGCTGGTGCAGCTGCGCCACCATGCAGGTTAGTAACCCCACCCAGTACTTGTAAATAAATATTATACTGTAGCATGTATCAGAACACTGCAGTGTATTGATTAAAAGTAATATAATGTGCAAGCAAGAATTGAAAGTCTGCAGGTATGGCTGCAACAAGTTCATCAGTATGCAAGTGTAACTGGAAATATAATTGATAGAAATAAATAGTGCTGTAATACAGATGTCCCACCATTAATTAAATATAGTGTAACCTGCAGTAGTCTCAAGAGTACAGCTTCAGAATCCGAGGTAGTCACATGTGAGATATATCCCCTGTTGAAATGCTGAATCATGACAGAAGTAAGGCTGTTGGAAAGTGTTTGAATCACCACCAGTCTAATATGTGAATAAAGCCTAGAAGTACCAACCTGAACTGTGAAGTTGCAGGATGTGTGAGAGTGACAGAAAGGGTCATGTATGAATAAATAAAGTAGTAATAACCCCTGAATATATTAGCCCCAGTGTGTTTCTACAGAACTAAATGCATGTGGGAAGTACAAATTAACATCCCAAACTGATTTCAGTGTGTCAGAATCTGGAATGTCTAGGCCAAAGTCTGTATATGGTGATAACAGTAAACAATTTGCAGATAGAATGAATGATTATCTGACAGACTAAACAGCCATAGTTGTCCCCTGTCCTGTCATCAAAGTGTAGCAGGATGATGTATCTGATCAAATTCAAAATAAGTAGGATAGTGATGTATTTGTAACAGGTCTAGCATGACAGTCAAATAAAAATCATTTTGAAACATCAGCCTCAACTTAATTGTGTACCTATTACAAATGTATATCAATGTGTAACTTATGAATGTGTCATCACTTTCTATCTCCACCCAACCATATAATTCCAAATAAAAACACCCACTAAATATTGGTATGTGAACATTTCATTAACCATGGACATTTGTCCGTTTCAAAAATATATGCATGTCTGTTTGTGCATGTGCCCTGTTCATACCTGCAAATCTGATGGCCTGTTGCCATTAATCAACCCTGCATGTTGTTTGATTGTGTATTTCCGTTCAAATAATGCATGTGATATTGATATGCCCCTTGTTCAATGGTGTTAATATCTTGGTGTTTGTTTAATGGGAATACCAATGCATGCTGTTACAACTAATCTGAATGGAATAATATGCCACTAACCAAAACTAACATAACTACTCACAAACCTAGAATGCTTGGGAAGGCAGGTCCCAGTGGACCCACCTCTCCCACCTCAGCTGGCGACTGCACCTGGCACTAGTGCCCAGGCCGGACCCTCCTCCGGTGGCTCTGTGCCACCTTCGGGTGGAAGCGCTGCAGGGGATGGGGCCCATCCCCCCTCTGCAAGCGTGGCCGGAGGAGTTTGTCCACTCACCCTCCAAGGTGTCCGGTCTGTGGTGCAAAGGGAGATCCAAGACTCTGTTCTTGGGCCCCTATGCCAGCTCGAGGCTCGGGTGGCACAGCTAACGGGCATGCCCGTTGCCTCACCTACACAGCCCCCAGCACAACCCCGTCCTGGGCTGTGAAGGAACAGTGGCAACTGCCTATGGGTGGGGATATCAGTTCCACTGTTGCCATCTGTGGGCTCATGCATCTTGGATATCCCAACCTCCGTCCCCGTCAATTGTGTAACCCCCCCACTTGTGTCATACACCGCCCCTGTATGCGTCTTGTCTGTCTTGTCTGTTAACCTACCCAACCTACCTCCCCAGCTATACCGACTTCCTTCACCTGACATACCACTCTCACCTGAAAAAAAAAAAAAAGGGCACTCTGTACCCACAAAAAAATTACGCCCCATACATAGCTGTCCATGTGCACACATGTCCGCTTGACATTGAAACTGTTAATTACAATTGGCTTTACAACAAACATTAATGTTGTCCTGACACCTCTCTCAGGGTGGAAGGTTTCAAATGTCTCACCAAAATACATGGAAATGCACAGCTGTTGCTGCTAAAGACATGGGCATCTATGGGCCTTACCTACATCCCTCCTGCAAATCCCAGCTTGTTTCCCTACTGTTTTACCTCTTTGTGACCCCTTTTTCACCACTTTCCTGTCACCTTTTCTTTTCTTTCAAAGAAAATGGCAGGTGTCTTGGCGTGTGTTAGCGGAACTCACGTAGTCATCTCGTGAGCTCCATAAGCAGCGCATACCTGGTTTTAACTGCTTAAAAGTGCCTTTATGGCACTTTGATTGACAGGTCCTGTACTCATTTTGAAAGTCTGGAAAGAAAAATAAATTCCCACTGCCAGTCTCAAACCCAGGACCTTGGTAACATTAGTCTGCATGACCTACCACTAAGCCATGACTGCCATACAAGAACATACTGCTAAAATAAATATAACATGTAATAGTAGGGATCAATATAAAGGCAATATAGGAGGTGTACTACCCAAAGCATTTCAGGTAGAGTTTTAATGGCTGAATTATTGGATTCCCACACTAGTTCAGTGTTAACAGAAACAGCTCTGCTAATTGTTAGCTTGTACATAGTAATGTAAGGTAATGTACATATATGAAGGTATGTATATGTACACATACATACATATAAATATATATTAATACATATGAAATATAGTCGGAGGTGTCAGTATCCATACACACTCACTACAGGAATCAGTGAAGATAAATACAGCAGCCAGAATCTGCAACACAGCCTGACTCCTGTGAGACCTACTAACCCCTTTACTGCTGAAAGGTGCCTCCAGCACTTTGATTGATAGACCCTGTACCCAATTTGAAAGAAAAATACAAGCATACTAGTAGGCCCTACCACAAGACCATTGTAACACTAGTCTGTATGACCTACCAGCAAGACATGACTCTCATACAGGAATATAGTGCTAAATAAGTGGAACATGTAATAGTAGGAATGAAGATAAAGGCAATATAGTATGTGTACTACCCAAAGCATGTCAGGCAGACTTTCACTGTCCCAATTACTGGATTCCCATACTAGTGTAGTGTTAACAGAAACAGCCCTGCAAATTATTAGCTTGTACCCAATATTGTCAGCTAATGTACATATATGAAAGTATGTATATGTACACATATGTATATATAGCAATACATATGAAATATAGTCGTAGGCGTCAGTATGCATACATACTCACTACAGGAACAGGTGGGAGAAATGCTAGAAACCTGAATTCACAACACAGCATGAAGCATGAGAGATGTACTAACCTTCACACTCACAGAACATTTTCCAACAGCATACCAGCATGGTCCACGCCCTTACAATCTGAAAGGGCAATGCCTATCTCACATACCCTTTTATAGCACTGTCCTGAAATCACAGTGAGACATGCAATCAGTACACAACTGGCTGTATGCAATTAGCCAATGCTGCCTTACAATTGGTGCAGAGGCCATCACATGGACCTATGCAGATACCTACAAAAGCATTCGGTACCCACACTCCACACATGCAATACAGTCATTGCACAAACCTAATGAGAAAGAGACAGAGAGAGAAGAAAAAAATATACAGACAGCCAGCAGCAAAACCAGCAGCAGCAGCAGCAAACAGCAAGCAGCAAGCAGCAAGCAGCACCACTGACACAGCAACAGCTGCCACAACCACAGGTAATGCAAAGTAGCAGGTTAATACTGTGTTTACTGTGACACCTCCAAATGTATCATAGTTCACTATCTATAGCTATGTCCATGAGATAGGTTGTGTGTACATAGTCCTGAAATATATACATATGTAATATTGCTGTACATGTTGCCCATACTTGAAACTTCCATAGCTTACAACACAAGGCCAGTTGTGCATATGATGCAGTAGCTACCAGGGTCAGTAGAGGTTACTCCTCATTGGTGTGGGACCACTGTGTATGTATGGCACTGTTCAGGTACATATCCTGTAGTATGGCCAGGGATTAATATCAGACTGTCATGTGGTGCTATGTCCTCCAGGGGTGAACGTAGCACACATCCAGGGATACCATTTTGTAACAGTGATGCTATGTGTTCTGCAATGTTGAGGGTGGCCCTCACCTGGACATGTGAGAGGATAGGGAGGTTACAGTCATCTGTGATAACTAATACCACATGTGTAGGAGAATGGGGGGGGTACCTGCACCTAAACTGTCTGCAACAATGTTGCCAATATCTGTGCATTTGGTGACTGTGAAGCATCTTAACACTGATGACCACAGATGCCTTGCCTTCATGTGAATATGCCCTGTGCTGCAGTAGCCTCCTGCTATTGTTATACAATGTGCCTGTATCTGTAGTCCACTGGACAGGATAAATAAGTGGTGTGCATATGTTCTGGGTTAGATATGTGTGTGCACAGTACATGCAGTATGTGGGATGTCTGTGATAGCATGTATGCAAAGGGCCAGCAGTGTGTGTTGTGGCTTCCACTGGCCCAATGGGCTGCATGGATAGCATCACAGTCATAACTAGTGAATAGCTGTGTAATTACATGCATACATAGCAAGGTAGTGTACTGTGCTTGTGGTGTTGTTGGGATATGTATATCCAGGCTGAGTAATGTGTGTCCACATCACAGGGTTGGATGGCAACACACATCCCAGTATGTAGGGATGAACACCACCTGTGAGTGTTTCAGCACGATCGCCTGTGCAGAAATATCTGGCCATTACCTGTGCATCCCCACAAATTTCCACACACACATGCAACATATGGCAGAAGTACTATAACAGTACACATTAGGTTCATAGGTTCATACTAGGCTATTTGCCCTAGGGCATTGATAAGCCTAGTAGAATGTGTTTGTCTTCGCCACCCAATTACATGTTATGCTGCTATACCCTTGTCCCGGGACTGATTAGTATACTGTGCCTCTGTCTAACAGTGACATAGAAGTGATACCTGGGTACAACCATGATCTCCATCCACTCATCCAGATTCTGCTATGGAAGAGAGTCAATGAGGACTCTGCCTAACCTTGGTAGTGTGAGTTCATTACAGAGTGAAGAGGGAGCCCTTGGTTAGAGAATATGCCACCTCCAGCATGTCCCTATTTATGTCAGTGCTGAGGTTCAGGTCTCCTGAGCATGTGGCTGTATGGGGCTCTGATTTCCTGAGGTGCAGCATGTTCATTACTGCTGGGTAGGACATGGCTGTATATGGCATGCACAGATTGCCTCTAGACAGGCAGCATGCCACTGGGTCCAGCCGGATTTCCTTTAAGTGGGCAGCATATGACATCTGTTTGAGCCATGTCATCCTCTCTTGATGATGAGTACGCTTGTCCTGTACCAGTTGCTGTAGAGTGTCTGGTTAGGTACATTCCAAAAAGGTTGCATTGGTGCATAATTATAGGCCTGATGATGGATGAGTAAAGAGGCACAATGAAGCCTCCCCCGCCATACATGTGAATCCCCTCATGATTAAGCTGGGCTATATAAATATGTCTTTCAATCCACGTTGGCCATGTGGCTTGACAAATGACAGACTGCTATCATGTTTGTTCCCCAGGTCCCCAATTACGTCTTCTGTACCCAATGGCCTAACACCTATGGCAATTTGGTACTTTGCCACCAATGTGGAGGTGTGGGAATCTCGTTGAATATTTATACTCCCCCTCCCTTTGTTCAAGTGTTGGGGCAAATGACAAAAGAATGGTAACAGCTATAACTTGGTAGTAGTGCTGGTGTGCTCCTGGGAAACCTAAGAACAGGTTTATGTTACTGCACAGAACATCGATGTCCATAATGCTACATTAGGGTTTTGAGAGTGTGTGTGTATCCCTGAGGTCTAGACTTCTGGTGTTGAGGTATTGCATCACTCTTACTTCCTCATCCTTTAAGTCCAGGATCAAAGGAAAAAAAACATTCAGTAATTCATATCTGAATACACCACCAACCAGCTAGTCAAAAGAAAGCTTGAAAAACAATGCATTAGTGCTCCAGAATAAACTAAAAAGAGATGTTATGAGATTGTTTAAATTTTGGGTATTTAGTGAAATTAAACTTTTTTTCTGATTTTGGGTTTATGTTCAAAGAAGGGGTAAGAAATATAAAATTTTTTATTTTAGAAATGGACAAAAACACTTGACAGTGACTGAATTATAAGAGAGCATGTATAGTAGAATTCAACCCCATGCAAAGGAGGTTAAGAACTTATTAAAAAAAAATTGAATATCCTTAGAAGTGATATGTGGTGTATAGTAAGCTATGTAATCATCCAATATATTTTTTAAACTGGACAAAATTTAAAACTAGATTTAAAAAAGTAACACTGTTTTTCATGATATGAATGTTACACGGGAAATGTCATTGAAAACCAATGTCAAGCATATTAGAGGAGAAATCAATTGTTTTTAATGCTAACTATACTAAGACATGGTTTAAAAAAAGGAAACTGTTTTTCAGCATGTCATTTTTTTTCTGGGGATAACTCCCCTTTTAAAAAGGGCAGATACCTTAGAAATACATTTATGACCAAAATTATTGTATTGAAAGGATAGTAAAAAGCTTATATAGAATCTAGAGGAGAATAGGAGTGTCACACCTTTAAATTTGGGATTTTAGGAAAAGTAAAACCTAATTATTAACATAAAGGGCAATTTGGAGGAAAAGGAAGTCAAATGGCAATTGTTATTAAATGCTTCAAAACCCCCAGGGTTGAATATTAACCAAAAATAAAAGAAGCAAGAATATAATTTTTTAGGTTTTGCAGTTGCTGTTTCCCCTTTCCCACATTGTGTATAATACAAGGGATACATGTCTTTAGATATATGTTTTTATAGAATAACTTTTAACAATATTTTTTTATAAATATTTTTAATAAATTTTTTTATAACTTTTTTAACATTTTTATTAAAACTCATTGACATGTAATGGTCTAATTATTTTTAATTAAAAATTTTTAAATAATTTTTGATCCTATATATTTGTTGTAATAAGGTTTTAAATATGACAATTTATGACAGTAAGCAAGCAACATGGATGTAAAACCATTATTTCATGAA
This sequence comes from Protopterus annectens, assembly GCF_019279795.1. NCBI lineage: Eukaryota > Metazoa > Chordata > Ceratodontiformes > Protopteridae > Protopterus > Protopterus annectens. The sequence continues at coordinate 442,697,199 of NC_056741.1, read as the reverse complement.
TATAAAGCATATACTGATTAACTGATTGATGTCCTCCATTCCCATTGGTGTTTGATTAATATTTAAACTGATTTAAAACAATGGTGTTCTGATGAAGTCTATGCTTAGTAGATGAAACGTTTAAACCCAAATGTATTTTTTTTTATTTTATGTTTTTATATTTAAAAAGTATTATAATATCAGGGGGGTAGTGTTACTTGGCCCTGATACTTTTTACAGATCATTTCATGTGGTTTGGTTTTTTTATCTTTTAAAGAAAGAAAAAGACATAAAAAAATTTCCCAAAGGTAAAGCACCCATTTTAAAAAAGGGTTTACATAAACATTGTGACAAGTAATGTCAAAAAATAGACAATAGCTTTGGTTATAAAGTACAATAATTCTGAGAATATATGTTGACATATAAAACCACTGAGTGTTTTTTTTAAGAATTAGCAGTTTTGGAGATAGACCAGTTGTAATATTTTTAAAGGGCAAAATAAAAAAATTTTTGAAAGGGGAATATCCACATAAAAAACCCCAGAAATCTATATTTAAAATTTTAAATGTGGCTGTTGTAAATGTGTTTTTTAATGATGATCCATAGATTGTCATTCCTGGATACAAAGAATTTTTGTTGTCCGGGAAGTGTAACAGCAATACAGATTATGTATTTTGTAGCTTCCTGCTTTTTTAGGCATTTATGTACAAAATACTAAAAAAGAGGGAACTTAAAACCCAAAAGAGATAAAAAAAATAAGAAAAAATGTTTTATGTATTCTAAAATATTTCTATAGGCAACATATAATTATTGACAAGCATCTAAGTATTAAATCAACAATGGAGACTTTCCAGATTGGGCCTCCGTGTAAGAGTTATAACTCTTCCCGGGGGCAAGTTAAAGGGTGTGATGTCAGCATGTCATGCATATGCATGAGGTGCATGAGGCATGCTGAATCACATGTAACTCTTACACGGTCCGTGTAAGAGAAAGGTTTCCGGGGCCCAAGCCCTGAAACACACGCCCAAAGTTAGAATGGCTGAAAGTAAACAGCCACGAGAGGGCCATGGAAATGTAAATAAACACACTACACAACACTTTCCCCACAGACCATCAGTGTACAAAGTGAACAGATTTTATAAAATGAAAAAAAAAAACTTTTTTTTTTTTTAAACCCGTAAATTTTTGCTACTGTTTCCCTGGGGCTGGTGTTTAAGCAACGCAGTTAGCAGTGGAAAAGGATATAAGAACTAAATATGCAAAGTAAGAAGGGTAATAGCTTAGGGGTAGAGTTGTTGGTTTAAGAGTAGGCAGGCAGGGTTCGAGCCCACACAACAATTTTTTTTTTTGTAAATAAGCACAAAAAAGGCCCCTGACAGAAAAGTACAAATGTAAAATTTTTCCCTTTTGTAAAATGGAATGAAATGGAGCATATATTTTGAAGTAACACAAAAAAAAATTTTTTTAGAAATGTACTGATAGCTAAGCGGGGTGAGACAAAATCCCCGTAGCTGAGTTTTAAAAAAGGCTGCAAATTGCTTGCCCTTTGCTAAGCACGGTTTAACGGGCTAAACTGTTTGCAACTAGCTGTGCTTAGCTTAACATGTGTGTCTCCACCCAATTAAGGTTTATCCCAGCAAAATTTGCGGCCCCCCGCCTAACTGCGGGCGAATGCGTTTGCACAAACGAGCAGACCTTTTAAGTGCTTAAAAGTCCCTTTTGGTATGTTTGAATGACAGGTGCTCAACTCATTTCTGTCAGGAAAATTAAAAATCAGTGGTCAGATTCGAACCCAGGATACCATGCACTAGAGTCAAGGTACTAAACCACTAAGCCATGACAGAAATCCCTTAGAAATGCAGAAATAGCATATATATGGGATAAAATCCAGAATGGAGCATGATAAAGCATTTTCGTGAAGTAGATACAATTCCAAAATGGCCAATCAGAGAAATGTGGGAAAATCATATATAAGCCCCATAGGGGGGAATACACAGCAGAAGATTGTAGAACAGACCTGCAGTCAGAATGAGTGGAGTAGGTGGGGGCGTTGTTTTGAGCACAGCTTTGGGGCGTTGAGGAGTCCAGATACATGGTCTGGCCCCTTTGTCCATCATCAGAGGCCCAACTCATGCAGGGCCAGGTCTCATGGGGAGCAAAAGGAGGCATGGGACCAGTTGGCTCGTGATCTGACCAGTGCTACTGGAATTCCACACTGGTGAGCAGGTCCTCACCACCATGCGACCTGAAGCTGCAAGACCAGTTGACCAAATGGATCCAGGAGGCCCGGATATGCCCAACCCACTACTGAGTAAGTTACATTTTACTTATGTATGAAGGATTTCAACTAGCTGATACCATGGAGATGTGTAGTCCAATATTACTTTTTTTGTATTACAGCTGCAGGTGTCCGCTCGGAACGCAGGCATCCCCGGGGTGGTCCCATCCCACCATGCAGGTTAGTAACCCCACCCAGTACTTGTAAATAAATATTATACTGTAGCATGTATCAGAACACTGCAGTGTATTGATTAAAAGTAATATAATGTGCAAGCAAGAATTGAAAGTCTGCAGGTATGGCTGCAACAAGTTCATCAGTATGCAAGTGTAACTGGAAATATAATTGATAGAACTAACAGTGCTGTAATACAGATGTCCCACCATTAATTAAATATAGTGTAACCTGCAGTAGTCTCAAGAGTACAGCTTCAGAACTGGGGTAGTCATATGTGAGATATATCCCCTGTTGAAATGCTGAATCATGACAGAAGTGAGGCTGTTGGAAAGTGTTTGAATCACCACCAGTCTAACATGTGAACAAAGCCTAGAAGTACCAACCTGAACTGTGAAGTTGTAGGATGGGGAGAGTGACAGAAAGGGTCATGTATAAAAAAAGTAGTAATAACCCCTGAATATTTAGCCCCAGTGTGTTTCTACAGAACTAAATGCATGGGGGAAGTACAAATTAACATCCCAAACAGATTTCAGTGTGGCAGAATCTGGAATGTCTGGGCCAAATCTGTATATGGTGATAACAGTAAACAATTTGCAGATAGAATGAATGATTATCTGACAGACTAAACACCATAGTTGCCCCCTGTCCTGTCATCAAAGTGTAGCAGGAGGATGTATCTGAGCAATTTCAATGTAAATAGGATAGTGGTGTATTTGTAACAGGTTAGCATGACAGTCAAAAAAAAATCATTTTGAAACATCAGCCTCAACTTAATTGTGTCCCTTTACAAATGTTTTCAATGTGTAATTTATGAATGTGTCATCACTTTCTATCTCCCCCCAAACCCTATAATTCCAAAAAAAACACCCACTAAATATTGGTATGTGAACATTTCATTAACCATGGACATTTGTCCTTTTTAAAAAAATATATGCATGTCTTTTGGCATGTGCCCTGTTCATACCTGAAAACCTGATGGCCTGTTGCCATTAATCAACCCTGCATGTTGTTTGATTGTGTATTTCTGTTCAAATAATGCATGTGATATTGATATCCCCTTGTTCAATGGTGTTAATATCGGGGTGTTTGTTTAATGGGAATACCAATGCATGCTGTTACAACTAATCTGAATGGAATAATATGCCACTAACCAAACTAACATAACTACTCACAAACCTAGAATGCAAGGCAGGTCCCGGGACCCACCTCCCCACCTCAGCTGGCGCCCAGGGCCCCTAGTGCCCGGGGACCCTCCCCTCTCTGTGCCCCCCGGGTGGAAGCGCTGCAGGGGGGCCCACCCCCTCTGGGGGGCCCGGAGGAGTTTGTCCACTCACCCTCCAAGGGCCCTTGTGGTGAAAAGGGAGACCCAAAATTTGTTTTTGGGCCCCTATGCCAGCTCGGGGCGGGGGCACAGCTAAGGGGCATCCCCGTTGCCCCCCCACACAGCCCCCAGCAAAACCCCCCTTCCTGGGCTGTGAAGGAACAGTGGCAACTCCCTTTGGGGGGGATATCAGTTCCACTGTTGCCATCTGTGGGCTAAATTCTTGGATATCCCAACCTCCCCCCTCAATTTTTAACCCCCATTTGTGTCAAACCCCCTGACCTTGTCTGTCTTGTCTGTTAACCTACCCAACCTACCCCCCCAGCTATACCGACTTCCTTCACCTGACATCCACTCTCACCTAAAAAAAGGGCACTCTGTACCCAAAAAAAATTGCCATACATAGCTGTCCATGCCACCATGTCCGCTTGACATTGAAACTGTTAATTACAATTTTTTAAACAAACATTAATGTTGTCCTGACACCTCTCTCAGGGGGGAAAGGGTTTCCCACCAAAATACAGGGAAAAACACAGCTGTTGCTCAAAGACATGGGCATCTATGGGCCTTACCTACATCCCTCCTGCAAATCCCATTTTTACTTTTTCCCCTCTTTGTGTTTTTACCACTTTCCTGTCCCCTTTTTTTTTCTTAAAAAAAAATAATTTGGGTTCAGTGGGAACCCTCACCAGGAAAGTGAGCCCCAAGAAAAACCACAGACCGGGTTTTTTAACTGCTTAAAGGTCCCTTTTCAGCACTTTGATTGACAGGTCCTGTACTCATTTTGAAAAGGGAAAAAAATAAATTCCCACTGTCAGTCTCAAACCCAGGCCCTTTGGGTTTAACATTAGTCTGTATGACCTACCACTAAGCCATGACCTCATACAAGAACAAAAGTGCTAAAATAAATATAACATGTAATAGTAGGAATCAATATAAAGGCAATATAGGATGTACTACCCAAAGCATGTCAGGTAGATTTTTAAATTTGGAATTACTGGATTCCCATACTAGTTCAGTGTTAACAGAAACAGCCCTGCTAATTGTTAGCTTGTACATAATAATGTAAGGTAATGTACATATATAAAGGGTATGTATATGTACACATACATATATATAAATATATATTAATACATATGAAATATAGTTGTAGGTGTCAGTATCCATACACACTTACTACAGGAAACAGTGAAGATAAATGCAGCAACCAGAATCTCAACACAGCCGGGCTCCTGTGAGACCTACTAACCCCTTTAACTGTTTAAAGGTGCCCCCAGCACTTTGATTGATGGGCCCTTACTCAATTTGAAAAAAAAATAAAGCATACTAGTAGGCCCTAACAAGACCATTGTAACACTAGTCTGTATGACCTACCACTAAGCCATGACTCTCATACAGGAATATAGTGCTAAATAAGTGGAACATGTAATAGTAGGAATGAAGATAAAGGCAATATAGTATGTTACTACCCAAAGCATGTCAGGCAGATTTTTATGTCCCAATTACTGGATTCCCATACTAGTGTAGTGTTAACAGAAACAGCCCTGCTTTTTTTTACCCAATAATGTCAGCTAATGTACATATATGAAAGTATGTATATGTACACATTTTATATATAGCAATACATATGAAATATAGTTGTAGGTGTCAGTATGCATACCCCTCACTACAGGGAACAGGTGGGAGAAATGCAAACCTGAATTACAACACAGCATGAAGCATGAGAGATGTACTAACCTTCACACTCACAGAACATTTCCCAACAGCATACCAGCATGGTCCACCCTTACAATCTGAAAGGGAAAGCCTATCTCACATACCCTTTTATAGCACTGTCCTGAAATCACAGTGAGACATGCAATCAGTACACAACTGGCTGTATGCAATTAGCCAATGCTGCCTTACAATTGGTGCAGAGGCTATCACATGGGCCTATGCAGATACCTACAAAAGCTTTTCCCAACCCACACATGAAATACTTCATTGCACAAACCTAATGAGAAAGACAGAGAGAGAGAGAGAGACAGAGAGAGAAGAAAAAATATACAGACAGCCAGCAGCAAAACCAGCAGCAGCAGCAGCAAACAGCAAGCAGCAAGCAGCAAGCAGCACCACTGACACAGCAACAGCTGCCACAAACACAGGTAATGCAAAGTAGCAGGTTAATACTGTGTTTACTGTGACACCTCCAAATGTATCATAGTTCACTATCTATAGCTATGTCCATGAGATAGGTTGTGTGTACATAGTCCTGAAATATATACATATGTAATATTGCTGTACATGTTGCCCATACTTAAAACTTCCATAGCTTAGAACACAAGGCCAGTTGTGCATATGATGCTACCAGGGTCAGTAGAGGTTCCCCTCATTGGTGTGGGACCACTGTGTATGTATGGCACTGTTCAGGTACATATCCTGTAGTATGGCCAGGGATTAATATCAGTCTGTAATGTGGTGTTATGTCCTCCAGGGGTGAACGTAGCACACATCCAGGAATACCATTTTGTAACAGTGATGCTATGTGTTCTGCAATGTTGAGGATGGCCCTCACATGGACATGTGAGAGGATAGGGAGGTTACAGTCATCTGTGATAACAAAACCCCCATGTGTAGGAGAATGGGGGGGTACCTGCACCTAAACTGTCTGCAACAATGTTGCCAATATCTGTGCATTTGGCAAATGTGAAGCATCTTAACACTGCTGACCACAGATGCCTTGCCTTCATGTGAATCTGCCCTGTGCTGCAGTAGCCTCCTGCTATTGTTATACAATGTGCCTGTATCTGTAGTCCACTGGACAGGATAAATAAGTGGTGTGCATATGTTCTGGGTTAGATATGTGTGTACAGTACATGCAGTATGTGGGATGTCAAGCATATGAAAAGGGGCCGGTGTGTTGTGGCTTCCACGGGCCCCAAATGGGCTGCATGGATAGCATAAAGTCATAACTAGTGAATAACTGTGTAATTCTTTACATAGCAAGGTAGTGTACTGTGCTTGTGGTGTTGTTGGGATATGTATATCCAGGCTGAGTAATGTGTGTCCACATCACAGGGTTGGATGGCAACACACATCCAGTATTTTGGGATGAACACCCAGAGTTTTTCAGGGGGTTTTGCCTGTGCAGAAATCCCCATTACCTGGGCACCCCCCACAACACACACACTTTGCAACATATGGCAGAAGTACTAAACAGTACACATGGTTCATAGGTTCATACTAGGCTATTTGCCCTAGGGCTTTGGGTAAGCCTAGTAGAATGTGTTTGTCTTTGCCACCCAATTAAAAGTTATGCTGCTATGCCCTTGTCCGACTTAGTATACTGTGCCTCCATCTAACAGTGACATAGAAGTGATACCTGGGGTACAACTATGATCTACATCCAGTCATCCAGCTTCCTATGGAAGAGAGTCAATGAGGGACTCTGCCTAACCGTAGTGTGAGTTCATTACAGAGTGAAGGGAGCCTCTGGTTAGGAATATGCCCCTCCAGCATGTCCATTTATGTCAGTGCTGGGGTTTCCGGGTCTCCTGAGCATGTGGCTGTATGGGACTCTGTTTTCCTGAGGTGCAGCATGTTCATTACTGCTGGGTAGGACATGGCTGTATATGGCATGCACAGATTGCCTCTGAACAGGCAGTATGCCACTGAGTCCAGCTGGTTTTACTTTACCTGGGCAGCATATGACATCTGTTTGAGCCATTGCACCCGCTTGATGAGGTACTGTTGTCCTGTACCAGTTGCTGTAGGTGTCTGGTTAGGTACATCCCAAAAGGTGCATTGTACGCAATTATAGGCCTGATGATGGATGAGTAAAGAGGCACAATGACCCCCCCTGCCATACATGTGAATCCCTCATGATTAGCTGGGCTATATAACATGTCTTCAATCCACGGGCCATGTGGTTGACAAATGACAGAGCTACCATGTTTTTCCCCAGGCCCCCAAAACGCCTTCTGTACCCAATGGCCTAACACCTATTTTGGTACTTTGCCACCAATGTGGAGGGTGGGGAATCTGATTGAATATTGATACCCCCCCTTTTGTTCAAGTGTTGGGGCCGACAAGAATGGTAACAGCTATAACTTGGTAGTCTGGTGTGCTCCTGGGAAACCTGAAACAGGTTCATGTTACTGCACAGATATCGATGTCCAAATGCAAAGTAGGGTTTTGGTGCACCCTTTGAGGTCTAGATTTCCCGGTGTTGAGTAGCATCACTCTTACTTCCTCATCCTTTGTGATACAAATGGATGTGGGTTTGCCTTATGAGCCTTGCCTAATACAGGCACTATGGGTGTAGCAAGGGGCTCCGCCAAAAACCCAATGGGCCGGGTGACAGGTGCAAGCTGTCCCTAGCAAAGCATACCACCCCAAGAGGGCAGGCATTGGCACACCTGTGAATGACACCAGTATGTCAGTCAATTGTTGGAAGGAACTGGGTTTCATGTCTCACAGGTCATGTTTTCCCGGGAGGTAATGTGTCAGGTCATTCACACCAGCATGGACATTGACTGAGTCATACCTGTACTTGCCTTGGGGTTACCTGAGTGTTTGTGTTATGTGGGGGTCAAGTCCCCAACAGGCTGCACACGTGACCCTCACCTCGTTAAGCCTGGTGAACGTGATGTAGTGTGCCTGATGATAGAGGCACCTGTACAGGTGTATGAGGTGTGTTGTTTACTGTTAATGGCTGTGAGTGTTCAGCACATTGGCTTTGTGTGATATGTGTTGCACGGGGGTTTTTTGTGGTAGTGGTTCCCTTGGATGTCTGCTTAGGAGGTCTCTGCTGCATAGGCAGACCTGTGGTCGAGCCTAAAGTATGTTCATGTGTGATCATGTGTTATTTCTGTTGTGGTAGGTCTATGTGAGACTGGAAGTGTAGTGAGTGTGGTTTCCTTTCCACCTGACTGGTTATGGCGGTATTGAGTAAAAGAGCCTAGCCTCCAGTTTGGTATATGGTTGCATCACTCACATGAGTTTGAATTTGTTGTTAGGAGGAGGGTTGTCTGTGTACATGCACTGTTCTAACATTGTCTCTGGATTACCACACTCACCAGCTGGACTGAGGAGGAACTGACAACTGACCTTTGGACAGGGAAAAACATTGTAACCAAAAAACAAGGTCCAGTGGGGGGGGGTGTACTAAAACCATTGCCGGGCCCAGGGGCCTGAAACCAAGGGCAAGGGACAAAGAAATGAAAAATGCCTTTGTTTCATGTGTAACATGGAAATACGTACAGTAAGCAATGCAGATATCAGTAGTGAGTCACAAAAGTGTTGAGAAGCTGTGTATTATGTGGAAGTAGAAAAGTGAAATAACAAGCTAACAAATAACAAGCATATAAAAAAAGGGTAGTTTCCAGGAGGCCTGGATGTAGTGTTTGCTACAGCAAACAAGGTGTACCAATGTCAGTAAGATACAGCTCAAATATGCAGGCACTATAAACCTGAAACCAGATGTGCCCAGCTATGAAGGGCAGAGTACAGCCTATTGTCAAAATGAGTGCAGACCACAAACCTTGTTAATGTTAAATAACTGGCCTGAAGGCCAACTCCCCATACCAGAACTAATACATTTGGGACACTGGGCCCTCAATCAGCAGTTCCCAACTTAAAAGGATGAAAGATATGTGTCCTGCCACCACAGTGCTTGCCCCCAAACCTCCTAATGTAAAACAACTGGTCTGAAGGCCAAGTGCTTAGTACAAATGACTTAGAATGATAGCTACACTGTAATCAATTTTTAAACCAAGCAGTAATAAGTAAATTTAATACTCCCTGTATAGTATGTGTACCATGTTTTGTTGAGATACTATACTGATAACCTGTTTGTGTACCTTTCCAGAAACATGGCCCCAAAAAGGGAAACCCCCCATTCTGCTGCAGAGGATAAAGTGTTTCCACCAGAGCCGGGGGACTATGCCATCCTGTTCTTACGCACTACCCAGAGTTAGGAGGAGTGGTCTGCACTGTGTCAAAACTCAGTTTTCAGGATAAATGATGTTGGCATGCATGATAGGACATATGAGCAGGTGAGACATCACTGCAGTGATTTGATTAGAAATGTCCGCCAGCGTGCTGCAGATATCCCAGGCAACGGGTTTGGGTTACACACCCCCCTCACCAGACAGGAGGGGCTACTGCTAAGTGTTGTGGATCCAGCCCCAGAACAACAAAAACAACATCATGCATCATGATGGAGGTTGGATCCACACAGCAGCAAGACCCCGGGGTGCAGGTAAGGTGCTATATTCATTTATTGTTATTTGTTTTACATTTTTTGACCCAGATAGCCTAGCTGGATATATGTCCATTTTCGTAGAGGCCTGGGGAAAAAGCTCCACACATAACTAATAAAGGCAGACAGACAAGTTGTTAATACAGACACCAACATAATAAAAATTTACACCACCCTTGTTAATTAAATCAACATACATTTAAGGAATCAAACAGTTTAAAGTCATACACAATGTCCCTTTTGGGTTTCAAAGCAACCCTACCAAAAACATGGTTATGCAATAAGGCAAAAGCCATATAATAATATTTAAAAGGGCTCAAAAGGGGTAGAGAAGTAGAAGGAGTATGAAAGATAAAAAAAATGGAAGAGGCAGGAGCCCAAGAAGGGAAGTGGGGAAAAAGAAGGAAGACAGTCAAGAGGAGGTGGGAGGGATGGGAGAAGTAGGTCAGAGCATAGAAGGACATCAAGGTGAAAGAAACAGGGTAGAAGCTAGTTTCAATGCACAATGAGGGGTTAAAGGTCAAGAGAGGGTGGGGAGAGGAGGGTTAGCCTGGACTCCAAAAAAACAAAGCCAGTGGTTTTGGAAGTACATTTTGGTTGTTTGAAGAGAGGTAAGGGTGAGTTTAGAGTTAACTCCTGGTATGTACATATGACTGTTCTGTACACTGTTACTTCATGCACGCATAAGGTGTGCATGTGGTATGTATCTGTCATCATGATTTTAATTTTTTATACAGACTTTTGAGCAGCTGATGTGTATAAGGGAACTAGTGTACTACTGTACTGTATCATGTGCAAAACAAATGGCACACTTGTGCCCACTGACATTACTCTCCAACTTCCAGGTCCCTCCCATCTAGCAATGAGGCAGGCCATACATGCTGGTGAGTTTTTAAATTATCTGAAAAAAATTTATAAAACTGGGAAGAGTATGTAACTCTGTAGTAACATGCTGGTGACTGTTTTTAAAAAAAAAGGTTTAACAATATTAAGAGTAGTGTAACACAGTACTGATGTGTGTGTTTACTGTGGGGTGTGCATGTGTGCGAGTGTGCCTGTGCCCATGTGTGTTAGTGTCCATGAGTGCATGTGTCCATGTCTGAATGTGTGCATTAGTATTGAAGTGCATCTCTGTCAAATATGTGTTGAGACTGTAATCTGTGTTTCCTGTTTTCCTCCCGTAGGTTCTGGTGCAGCTCTGGTGACCTGCAGCAGGGAACCTGAATTTTGTGCCCCAGGTACTGATGATGATGAAATGTCTGTAATGGTGCAGGAAGGTGTGTCTGGGTCCACCATTGGTCAGCCAATTGACAGTACACAGCTGTCAACCCCGTCAATGCGCACAGTCATCCTGAAGGTTACATCCTTTGTCACCATTGTCCCTAGGTGATGGACAGTCTGCAGTGGGCATAGATCAGGGTAATGTGGTACCTGTGGTACATGCATCCCCACAAGGCAGCCATGAGCAGGGTCCTCCAATGGTACCACGCAGACAGTCGCCCATGGGTTCTCGTGGGGGCATCCGGGGCGTACTGCCTCTGGCCGACGTGGGAGGTATGTCAACCTCCACTATGTTTCGAACTGTTATGCAGGCACAGGCACGTATGGAAAGGTACACCAGACAGGGTCTGAGGGAGCTGAGAGCATGTCGCACAGCGATGACAGACGGCATGCCTGTGAATGCTATCCGTAACTTCACAGTTTTGACAGACTTGGGGGGGCATAAACAGCTGCTCCACAACCAGATGTCCATGGGCCAGGGCGATGGGGGCTTTTCTGGGCGTGGCCGTAAGCCAGCAACAGCACCAGCTGGCAGTGGCCGGGATGACAACAGGCCCACCCCGCCCTCAAGTGCCAGCACCACCCCCAGCAATGCTGGGTCTGTGCTGTCATAAAGACCCCCGGGAACCACGTGCTCTCTGGACAGTCCCAAAAGGGAGCTGTGTCCACTCAACACGCCCCTGCTTCCCGTGACAGTAACCAGTCTGGGTTAGTCCCGGATACCCCGTAGCACCCCTGCCAGGCACAGGTACCGTGTCCGTGCCCACAGACACTGATCTGGATGACCTGACAGGTGCAGTCTGTGGCTGTCCACAAAACCCTGTACATGGCAGCCATTATGTGGGACTGTGTGCGTCCCAACACAAAATGCAGAAACCTAACACCTAGGGCAAACACATACACACACACACTGCACCAACACTGGTCCACCCTGTACTGCTGCCCCTCACAAACACACACATGTCAATTGGTGTTACCAGTGGCTGGCTTGGGCATACCTAACCCACACCCTGTGCATATGATGACACTGTGCCACCTCCTGCATACTACAACTTCGGTGCAGGTAAGGTAAACACGTTGCTGATGCACAGGGTGACTACATAGATGTGTATAAGTAGTAACATGTTGGTAACTGTTCACTGTTCCATATGATTGTGTGTATATCCCAGCAGTCCTGCTGCAGTAACTGTATGAATGACCTCAATTGTTATCTGCACCCATACTACTTACCAAAGTGCACCAGCTGCACACCATCACATGCTAACATTGACTATGGCAATGCATCTTGTGCTGTTATGTAGATTCAGCTATATGTATCTGTTCTGTCACACATGCATTTATACACACCCTGCTACCCACACACATGCACACGCTCACCTGCCTTTCCCCATTATTTTTTACCCTACATGAGTAGCTGTTGATACATGACAGGTACACATTTGAGAAGTGCACTATGTTGTTTACTCCCAACCCCCCCCTTCTCTACCTGTACTCACAGGGTGCAGGCAACCTCATCATTTAAAGATGTAATGTGCATCAGGTACTGTGGTACCCTGATTGCCACACAAACATGTTTCCCATAGGAAATGCACACACAGACACATCCCACATCCACACACTTGCCACATTCAGGCTTCAAACACTATCTAGGTATATTTGGTACATGTGCGTTTACAGTAGCATGTAACACTATACTGAGTACTGGCAGTTGTCTGTTGTCATGTTGTTTGTATAAAATAAAAGAATTGTTTGATTATCCTACTGTTTTGTGGACATTACTTGAAGAAGTGTTACCTTACATGTGTTATTGGTACCACCACCTTCTTTTGTAGTTTTGTTTGTATAGGGTCCCAACATCACTGCTTGTTAAGGGTAAGGGCCACCCTGCAGTGCAAAGCCCCATGTGGCAAAAGCGACAACGCACCCCAACATCGTGCAGACACACTAACCGGACCAACAGTAAAACACAAACTTACCATTTGCAAGATTCAAACCCATACCTAACTGTGTTATGACAGTAGAAGCAGACACATTAGCAGAGTGTGCTATTTGCATTAGTTGGAGAAAGCCTTTCCAATGCTGTACTTAGAGGGTGCTGACATCATCTGTGTGTAGGAGGAGGGATGTACCCTGTAGTGTGTTCTCCCAGTTGGAAAAAGGCATTAAACCCCCCCAAATTATGCACACACATAAACCCCACTCATACTAAAACACATACATTCCCTTTGCGGGATTCAAACCCCCTACCTAACTATGTTTTCACACTGGAGGAAGACGGATTAGCAGAGCCTATATGAATTACGGGAGGACTTTAATACAGGTAATATAGTTATAAGTCCTGACATCATCAGTGTTTAAAAAGGGGATCTGCATCCTGTACTGTCCACAGTTGCTAATAGGGACATTTCCCACACACACATCGATGTGTTGAGGTTTGCATATGTGGGGATCCAGTACTCCAGTGTGATTAGTATATGGTTTGATTGCAACAATGAGGATATACCCCCAGTGGTGAGCATTTTGTACTCATGTTTGTGATGATCAGGTCTAGTATATCTGCCCCTCTTGGGGGAAAGGGTTTGGGTTACCTGTTCCATACCCAAAGAATGTCTCATCTATGGGAAGCCTAGACCTTGGGTATTGTGGCTTGTGTACTGTTCACAGTCTATGTTTGGGTAGCTGACCTCAGCCAGTATGGTGGTGTTTGCAGGTAATCTATCCTTTTGTGTAGCATAAAAGGCTGTGTGGGAGTCCTGATTTTTAGAGGGTGCTGTAAGAGCTCCTCTGTGTCTCTTTCCATGTGGTCCAGGGAGGTTTTCTCAGGTTGTTTGCACCAGCATGGACAATGACTGCCTCATTGTACTTGCTGTGGAGTGACCTGTGTGCCTGTGTTAAAGTGGCACATTCTATCACCCGCAGGGCTAAATGTGACCCTCACCTTGCTCAGTCTGGAGGGGGCACGCCGTCAAGAGCTCTAGTCAAGCAAGTGCACACCCCTCATAAATGATGTGGAAACCTTCAAATGGCCAAGACCTGTTGAAAAAATGGACCAGACTGAAGATACATGTATAAAGGCATTCTATGGACACATTCAGGAATGCATGGATCATGAAACCACATATGAAAGCATAAAATTTTCCAAAGGCAGAGTCCTGTGTGCGGGCACCAGCCATAAACAAACTATACAATAGAAGGATGAAGCCACTACATGATACAACAAACCCCCCAAAATGTGAAGGCAGCCCTGATGAGTATTGGAAGCCAACTACAGGCACCCATATGATTGCCTAAGGCCACCTTTGAGAGAAGGGTTCCACAAGCCACTGAGGATAATCACAAGGCTTTCCCGTAGTTATGTTAGGAACCTGGGTGGTACTACCCAGATATGCTCAGAGGTAATCCAAGATGTCACAAAATACAAAAAACACAGACATTGCCATCATCCTAGTGGACAGGTTCACTGCTGCCATCTCCCCCCCACCAAAGGGCAAATATGTCTTGGGAGAGTGCTGCCCCCTGACATCACAGATGCTCAGGTAAGAGATGCCCTTCCCAAAGCAATAAACACTGCATCAATGGGACCAGACAGTGTCCCAGGCTGTGTCCCACATGAACCACAAGAAGAGCTACACCCAGACATAAACACCAATCCCAGCCTTACTACATGATATGTGGCCAAAGAGTGGCAAAAGCAACAGTGGTCCCTCCCCATTCAGGTGGTGCCTTCACGGATCCTGGACACTATTTGCCCCATATGTCTGACTAGCTTTGGGCTGCAAAGCTATGGCAAGGATCATCATGAACCTCACATATTAGATATTGTGGACCTACAGACATGTCACCATACACAGTTTGGCTTTGTTAATGGCAGATCCTGCCTCTCAAACCTGTTTGATTTTTTGAAACAGTCACCAAGGCCACTGTCAAGGGAAGGAGGTCTACACAGCCTACCTGGACCTTGCATAAGCCTTTTATACAATACCCCACCTTTTGCATTCTAGGGGAAACTCACCAGTGTACATATTAACCCCTATGTCACTATGGATATTGCACAGTGGCAAAAGGGCAGAACACACATGGTAGAATTGCTGGAGCCATGTCAGCCACCAAACCGGTACAAGTGGTGTCCCACAAGGCACAGCCCTGGGAGCTGTCATGTTCATTAATATTTATCATAGGTACAGGCCCAAAATGGAAGTACTGTGGCTGAGCAAGTCGCAGGTGACTGCAAACCGGGTGCCATAATCAACTCTCCAGCTAACACATGCATCCTCCAAAGGGCCTCTTTAAACACCGCCCTTTTCCAAAACCAAAAGGCCCAAAGGGGAAACAAAAGGTTAAACCCTTTGTCAAACAAAAAGGACCCGGGGACCCCAATTTGTTTAAACCATTTGGGCAAGGGAAATGGACCTTGGGGAAACAGGGTTATAGGGGAATTTTACCCTTTGGGGCCCCTGGACAAAAGGGGGCATTGGGCCACTCATCCCCCCCTATCCCATTTGATTAGGGGGGAAAATTGTGCCCCTTTTCCAACCCTCACAATGGGGCCCATAATTACAAGATAAAGGGCTCAAACCCGACCCCCTCGAAATGGAAAGAAAAACCCCCATATGGTACCCCCCAAGGAAACGGGCCCCAAAAAGATGCCAAAAATACTTAATGGTTAAAGAAACCCGACCCTAATCAGTGGAAAAATTTCCTCAAGGAATCTGGTGCCCGGGGGCATTATAAAAGGCCCCATTCAAAACCCTAATTAAGGCCCGGTGACCCCAGGGTATCCAAAATATAATTTAAGTGGAAAGGGCTTGAACCCGGGTATTAAAATTTTGGCATGTGGAAAAGGGGGACATTACAACCTTAAAAGGGGTCCCCAATTTCTGAAAATTTAAACCCCCAAAATTTGGCAGGTGGGTCAGTGGGGCATCCAAAAGAATTAAAGGGCCTTTTATTTTTTACCCTTGGTAGGGTTAACCCTGGGTTCAATTATGGGGCATGTGAAAGGCACAGTATCTAACCTTTGGAAAAGGGCATTTGAAGACAGGAAATTTTCAATCAATTTAAAGCCCCAAAACATTTGGAGGTGGAAAAAATGGGCCCCGGGCAAAACCAACCCGTATGGAAAACCCTTGGGGCCATGAAAAACTTGTTCACCCTTCCCTATGTGGTTAACACCTGCAACCCAAAACAAGCATGGCAAAGGCCCGTTGTCCAGTCACCTCTATGGGAAAATTTGGTGGAAAGGGCATTTTAAATTAAGGCCCGCCACAGACACATAACCCTACCCCAAAACCTGGTGAAAAAACACATTTTAAGATAAACACATGGCAAATTTTGGTTTGGACTTTTAACCCCGTACGGAAACCTGTCCCCGGGGGGGCAATGAAATCACAGTGAAGCTCCAAAGGGGTGTGGACCCTAAAACGAAAAGGCAATCAAGCATGGAAAAACCCCACCAGGCCCCCGTTGTGGGGGCCCCCAGGGGTACATTTATGGGGCTGGAAAAATCCTGAGCGGACACAGGCTTTAAACCCCGACCGGGCCCTAACCCTCACCAAATTTTGCCCAAACAAGCAAGTTCTTAGCTTTCAACACCCCACTGGGCCGCAGTTGTTTTTAGGTAAATTTTTCCCCCCCAAAAAGGGGAAACATGCCACCGGCTAAAAAAGGTAGGCCCAACCCGGGGGTTTTCCCCCATTGGGGCCCGTGGTCCACCACATTTTAAACAAAATACAGGCAGCAATCATTACACATATACCATCCCCCTTTTCCATGCCAAAACCCCAGCTAAAGTTATGTCCCTTTTACTTGGGGATAAAATGGAATAGGGAAACAAAGGAAGGGACACTACAAGTGGCACCCCTGGTGAACCCTGACCTTTTGGGGGGGACAACCCCACCAGGGATTCTTTGGGAAAAATATTCTGAATGCCTAAAAAATTGTGTAGTTTTAAAATATGTGGTTCCCTTTGTGGTTTTCCCATTGCCAAAAGGGAATTTTTCTTCCCTTTCCCCTTTCCCCCAACAGGTGGGAAAACCCCACCTTTAAAAAAACATGAGACAATTGCCCCAGACCAAGGGGGTTTTTTTTCCCTATATACTTATAGGGTCTACATCTCAATTTTTAAAAAATACACCTTTTTTCCCCCTTTCCAAAAATGTTTTATACACAATTCCCACATTTCGCCCCGGACAAAACCCCCCCTAATAAAGTTTACCCTGGAAAACCATTGATTCACCATTGGGATTAAAATGGGAACCCTTTTGAATCAAGGGGTACATATGGTTTTGGAAATACATCCTTGGGGTGCCCCTTGCCAAAAGGGGGTTCCTTTCATCAAAACAACCCCCCACACAACCCCTTCCGGTTCAAAACAAAATGATGCCCGAATCAAAAGCCATTCCCTTTTAAATTTTTGAAAAAAAGGTTTAAAAGGTGGGATCCTTGGGGTGTTTTCCCAGTTGCCAAAAGGGGGTTTTTTTTCATAAAACTTACCCCCCACACACACTTGCTGGATTCAAACCCCTACCTAACTATGTTATGACACTAAGACACATTAGCAAGGCCCCGCATTACTGGGAGTTTCCCTTTTTCCCCGATATACTTTTAGGGTGCTGACATATCAGGTTTAGAAAGGGAATGACATCCTTGGTGTGTTTTCCCAGTTGCCAAAAATTTCTTTTCATCCCATTCAACCCTTCCCCTGGGTGGTTAAAACCCCCATTTTTCTAAGTTTGACATGGCCCCGGTTGGGCTTTCCATTTTGGGAATTTCCTTTTCCCTAATTTTATAGGGTGCCTTAAAAAATCCTCCAAATTTAGGTTTTGGTGTTTTTCCTGTTGGGGTGTTTTCCCGTTGCCAAAAGGGGGTTTCTTCCCACATTACCCCCCACACAACAACTTCTGGTTCAAACCCCACCTAACATGTTTTGAATGAGTGGCGATTTCACGGGTTTCGATTCCCGGGTTTTCCTTTCCCTGTTTACTTTAGGGGGTGCACAACAGGGTTTTGGGAAAATTGGTGACATCCCGGGGGTTTTTTCCAGGCCCGGGAATTTTTTTTCCCCTAAACCCTTTAAAAACCCCTTTTCCCCAAACTTGGGGGATTTAAATTACCTAAAAAAAGTTAGGGGCATCAGACGGACCTTCCCCCTTTGGTTTCGGGAGATTCCTTTTTCCCGGGGGAACTTAAAGGGTCACTTGGCCCTTTTTAGGGGAAAAGGGGAAAAAGCCTCCTTGGTTGTTTTCCCCCCAGGTTTTGCCCCCCAAAGGAAGTAAACCCCTTTGGACCCAAAATGGGGGTGGAAAATGGGCCCCAGGGGTTCGGGCCTTTTCCCATGGCAAAAAGGGGTAAAGGATTTTTCCCCATTTTCAAGTTTGAAAACAGGGCCCATGGGGGCTTTCCTATGTTTTAATCTGCACCCTCCATTTTTTTGGAATGAAAAAATGGTACCTTCAAAACCCAAAACCTAGTTTAGGTTTTGGTGGTTTTGTGCCAAATTTTTGTAGTTTCCCCCGGGCCCCCCGCT
The DNA here is from genome assembly GCF_019279795.1 of Protopterus annectens. Classification (NCBI taxonomy): domain Eukaryota; kingdom Metazoa; phylum Chordata; order Ceratodontiformes; family Protopteridae; genus Protopterus; species Protopterus annectens. The sequence continues at coordinate 442,678,397 of NC_056741.1, read as the reverse complement.
TTTGGGGGAACCCAACAGGGAGGTTTTATGGCCTGGGCCCGGTTTTTCATGGGGCTTTGCACCAATTGTAACTCCCTTCTACTGACCTAACAGGGTTCCTGTTAGTGGGGATTGGGTTCCCCTACTTTCACTTTGGGTGGTCAGTAATTCCCTGGGTTTACCCAACACTGCACAAATTTCCCTAATGTCCCCCAAAAAAGGGTTAAAAGGGCCCCCCTTGTCAATCTGCCCCAAAAGTGCCTTTTTACAACCCTGGTTTAATTACTTTCCCCATAAGGCCTTAAAAAAATTAAGGCTGCCCAAAATAGGAAAGGGTCCCCCTAAATTGAAGGCTTCATTAAAAAAAGGGTTAGGGGACATTTTAGGGGGAATTGTACCCAATCCCATTTGGCTTGGGCCCGGGGCAGACACCTTTTTTCTGGTTCTTTCAAAGGTACTTGGCCTTTTTGGGGGGAAAAGGCATCCCTTTTCGGGTACCTTGGCCTTGGGAAACACTTTTAACACAATACCCCAATTAAAGGGGGGGGGGAAAACCCAAAAAACCCGGGAAAATTTTAAAAACCCTTTTGGGAAAAATGGGTTGAAACCTTTTCCCTTAAATGGGGCCCCCAAGGGGTTAGAGTTCTTCAAAAGTTAACTCCCGGTGGTTTTACAAATGGGGGTACAAGGGGCCCCTCCTTTCCCGGGTTTTCAAAGTACGAAGTTGGGCCAAACATTTTAAAGGATTTGGCCTGACAATGTTTGAGATACTTTCCCTGGGGGCCCCCGTGGGCATCATTAACCCCGGGAAATCCTTCCCAAAACTCATTAACCCGTTAGGGGTCCAAAAGGCCATGGCCTGAAGGGAAAATTTACCATGGGGTGGCTTCCCCTTGGGAAAAGCAAGGGAACCCCAAGCTCCATTAGGGGGCAATTCCCCCCCTTAAGACAAAAGGGAGGTTTCATTGGGCCGGGGACCCCGGTTACATCGGCCCTTTTCTTGGGCACTCCCTTGTAAAATGGCCCCGAAAGGAAAACCTTTACATTGCCCCCCTTTAATCCGGTGGGATTTTACTTTTAGTTCTGGTGGGTCTTGGGGCCCCTGTTTTCACTTAAACAGAAAGGTAATCGCCCCAATGCCCCCTTTCTGGGTGTAACCCCCCAACCCTCTCACAAATTAAAAACCCTTTTTCCCCCCAAAAGGGGAAAAGGGGGGGCCCCCAAAAAAAACTGTATAAAGTGAGGAATTGAAGACAACTCATTTTCCAAAAAAACCGGTCGCCCTTTGAAAATACATTTCCTGACATGCAAGGCCCATTCCCCAAACAAGGGTTTAAACATGCTTTCCCCCCCGAAAGGCAGACCCCCTTTGGGGAAACCCTAGTTTTCCCAAATTGGACACAAAAACCTTACCCGGATGGTATTTCCTTGGACAGTTAGGATTATTACCCAAAAAAGATTTATGCTGTTTTAATACCAAACCCGGGTCCATGTGGGGGGCAAAAAAAGCACCTTCTGGGCCCGTTGGGTTTGGGGTTCTTTCCTTTTGGAATGGGAGGTACCTTTAACCCGGGATTTAAACCTTGCCTTTCTGGAAGACCGAAAAATAAAGGGGAAAAGTTTTTTCCCCCTAAAAGGGGTGGTTAAACCAAAGGAACTCCCCCAAAAATTAAATACCCGCCTTGGGAAAGAAAAGCCTTTTAAAAACCTTGTACCTAAGAACCCTTTTCCCACCCCGTTGCTTTGTTCAGGGAACCCCCTTTTTAACCAGGCCCCATAAAAATTTAGTAGGGTTTTATTCCACAACCTTGACTTGGCAAACCTTACCAAAACCCCCCCAGGCCCTTTTTAAGCCAAATCAAAGGGTTTTTCTTAACACCCTTGTAAGGTAGGTTTTCCAAAAGGCTAAGCGTTTAAAATAACTTGGGGGCCTTGTCAATTGAACCCTAAAATTGTCCCCAAAGGGTTCCCCACCCCTCCCTTAAATTGGATTTCCCTTTTGAGGGGAAACAAGGGGGGTGGCTCTTTGGGATAACCGGACTTAGTTTACTCAGGGGGGTGGGCCGTTTAAAAGGGTAATTTCCCGGACCCGGGCCCGCCCAAAGTATGTTAGTCTTTTGGGGCAAAAAACCCCAAAAATTCATAAAACCCCCTGGCCCAAAAAAGAATTGGGAAAAAGGTGCACTTTTTTGCAATTTTTCCAAAGGGGGGGAAGGCTTTCTAAACGGGCCCCCCTTATCTGGGGGACCCGCATGGAGGTTTGGACCACTTCTTTTTAAACAGGCCCAAAAAAAAACCCCTTTTTTGTTCCCCCGCCTTTCAACCCTGGGAGGTACCCTTTGGTGGGCTTTAAAAATTTTCTATGTTCCGAAAAGAGGAAACCAGGGGTTTTTCATTTCTAAGCTATTAAAGGTAACCTTTCCGAAACAAGACCTTCCCCAACAGGGTTTTTGGGCAGCTACCAAGCAATCCAAATAAAACCCGGACCTTTCCCCCACAAAGGGGGAAAAGGGGGTGCTGGGGGACCCAAACCCTAAACCCAAACTTACAATTGAGGGATATTAAAGAAAACAGAGCCCCCACATCTCCAAAAGGGGAAACGCTTGAACAAGGGACAGTAGAAAGGGAACATTTTTTCAATTTTAAAGGGGGATAAGGTCAACTTGGGGACAAAAAATCACCAAAACAAAAAGGGGGGGAAACCACACCTTTCTTAGGTTATTCAGCACCCGGGGGAACCCCCAGTAGTAAATTGGACACAAAACTATTTAGTGATAAGTATTTAACATTTGGGGGGCTTTACCCCCCCTTACCCCCAAAAAGGTTTTTTTTTTTCCCAGCTGTTTTGGGGAATTCATGTCATCTTTGTCCTGGGGAACCTGGGGGAAGACAAGTTTCAAGCCTCAAAGGGGGCCCGCAATCTTTCTCCCCCAAAAAACCCAAAGGGAGTGGAACCTTTTATACCCAAAGTTTAACCCAGCCTTCTCAAATAGGACCCGAAACCGAGGAAAGGGGGGTCCCACCCACCCAAAAGTCCCCCAAGACCATCCCAAATTAAAAAACCCCCACACAAAAACTTAAACCAAGGGCCCTTGTTTTCAAAGCAGGGAAAGAGCATTAAAGCTCCCCCACACAAGACATTTCCCCGACCACAGGCCCTTGTTCCCCCCCAGTTCCCGCCCTTTTTAAAGGGCCCCCAAAACCGCCCTTTTTTCATAGGTTTACTCCTATGAAACTGCGTACCAGATGAGGGAGGAGGGCCCCCAGTAACCCGCCTTCGGGGCCCGGAACCCCCAATAACCCACTCAGGCATCAATGCCAAACAAACCCGACCCTATTAAACCCCTTGGGGGAAGCCCGAAAAAGGTAAAACCCCCAAAACCCCTAAAGAACATTGAGGTCCTTTCGATTTGAAGGGCCCGGCCCGGTTGCCCACCAAAAGTTCCTACCCCCAAGGGATTTTTTTTCCCCAATTAAACAAACAAGGAAAGGGGTTTTTGGTTTAAACTTTTTTGGGGGTGGGGGCCCCTTCAAAAGGGGTTCCCCAAATGTTCTGGTCCCTGCCCCGGGGGAATGACATTTTTTGGAAACCAAAAAAGGCCACGCCCCCGGGGGTTTTTGCAAAGGGAAAAAGGCCCTTTTTCAAACCCTTTTTTTCCCCCCCCCTGGGGCCCTTCCCGGGGAAATTTTGGGGCTTTTTTAGGGCCCTCCTTTGCCAAAACCCCCAATTTGGGGGCCTTTTAAAAAAGGGGGGAAAAGAATCAAAAAATTTCTAACCAACCTAACCCAAACCCCTTTAAAAACACCCAAAAAAAATGAATAAAACAAATAAAAGGGGTTTAAATGGGGGGTTTTTCCCCAATGGGCCCCAGAAAAAAATCTCCCCAACCTTGGAAACTGCACACAAACCTTGAAAAGCCCCTTTTTTCCCGTTATTTTTTTAGAAAACATTTTGATGTCTTGTTTCTTTTTTGCCCTTTAACCTTTGGGGTTCACCCGGCCCCCCTTTTGAAAAAAAAAAGCCAAAACCCTGGCCCCCTAATCCCAAAAAAAAAAAGGTTTTTTACCTTTTATCCCTGGGCCCCTCCGCACCAAACTGGGGAAAACCCCCCAACACCAAGAAAAGGAGGGGGGGTGTTCCCCAAAAAATTTCAAAACCCAAAAGGAAAAACCCCTCACCCTCAAAGGTTGGTTGGGCCAAACCCCAAACGATGGCATCAGAAGGGCCCCAAACCAGGGGGGGCCAAGTTTAACCGAGGCCCAAAGGACTTTCCCCCCTTGGGCCCCCCGTTTGTAAAAAAAACATGTTTTTTACATTGGGGCCAACCCCCTCAAACTTTTAAAAGGTTACCTTTACCCCCCCAAAGGCCCCCGTCCCTTGAAAACCCCCCTGAAAAAAGGGGAAATAAAATGGGTTAATCCCCCAACCACCCCAATTCCCTTACCCGGGTGGAATTTCCAACTATTTCCCAAATATAAAAGAAAAAAATTTTTTTGGGAATCACCTTTTAAAAAATTAGGGCCAAACAAACCCTTTCTTTAAACCCCCAAAAGGGTTTCCCAAGGGAAAAATTTTCCATTACCAAAATTCCAAAAATGGGAAAAAAATTGGAAACAAACTAAAAATCAACCCCCTCCCCACAAGTGGAGACAACATACTAGAACTCATCATCACGAACATGGGGTCACACTGTTCAACACCAGAAGTATACCCATCATTGGTGAGATCAGATCATGAACTAATCTCAGTGGGAGTCCACATCCCACCCCCCCCCCCCATAGAAAAACAAAAAGTGGAGACCTTCTCAAAAGCCAACTTCACACTTCTAAAGACTGGTGTGGTCTCTTTCAAGGCCCCCAAGCCAGCGGACACCATTACCCAAGCCGCTGTATCACTTACAAATGCCTTCTACCAGCACCTCCAGGACTGCATGGATCAGGCAATCCCAAACAAAACAAAGACTCTTTGTACCACAGGCAAGCATCCAGTCTGGTGGACCCCAGCCATAAACAAGCTCTACAACAAAAGGAAGGAGCTACTACAAGATAGAAACCGTGGGAAAGGGGGGACACCCCCGCTCATGAGTAAAACACTGGGTTCCCCCATACAATCATCCAAGGCAAGTTTTGAGAGTAAACCCACTCAGGACTCAAGGGACAATCATGAGGCCTTTTTTACCTATGTTTGACACCTGGGAGGGGAAATCCCAGATATGCTCAGAATTAGTTCGAATGATGAAATATCACTGAACCCCACAGACATTGCCAACATACTGGCTGACAGGTTCAGTGCAAATTTTCCCCCCCCAACTGGAGGGATCTATACCCCGAGGATTGTAGCCCCCAAACATCTCAAATGCTGGGGTGAGAACTGCTCTATCCAAGGCGAAAAAACTTTATCCATGGGACCAGATGGTGTCCCCAGGGTGCTCCATGAACTCAAAGAGGAATTAAACCCGCAGTTAGGGCAGCTGTTTAATCTTAGCCTCACCTCAGGATATGTGCCCAAGGAGGGGATACAGCAATGGTGGACCCACTTCACAAAGGAGGTGCCTCCACCAACCACAGAAACTACCACCCCATCAGCTTGACAAGCCTGGGCTGCTAAGCTATGGAGAGGATCATAATGGGAATAATAAATGAAGACATAGGGGACTTGCAGACTTGGATCCAATCCAGTTTTTCTTTGTCAAGGGCAGATCATGTTTTAAACTTGGTTGACTTTTTAAAAAGTCACCCAGGCCATTGACGTGGGCAAGGCAGTCCCACAGCCTACCTTGACCTGGCAAAGGCTTTCACACAATACCCCACTCAGGTATCATTGAAAACATCACCAGCTTAAATGTGAACCCTACATCACAGGATGGGGCAAACTGGCTAATTTACAGAACACACAGGGTCAAAGTTGCTGGTGCCATGTCACACTCCAAAACTGTCACAAGTGGTGTCCCACAGGGCTCAGTCCTGGGCCCACTTTTTTTTCAGCATCTACTTTTCAGAAGTACAAGCAAACACAGGAGGATTATGGCTGACAAAGTTTGAAGATGACTGCAAACTGGGAAACATATTTGGAAACCCATCTGAAAAACATCCTTCAGAAGGGTCTCATAGACATGGATAACTGGTGGGGCCCTGGCCTTAATTTAAAAGCTAAACAACCATACCCTTCAGGGAAAACAAGGGGTTAAATAGTTCCCCTCTAGGTGGCAATCCTCTAAGCACAGAAGAGGTTATCAGGGGCCTGGGCCCCGGTTGACAGTAATTTTGACCTTTACGGGAATAGGCCTGGGGCAGTTCCTGCTATTAGGACAGTGGTCTGCAGCAAGCTATATAGTAGTAGTCAGTTTTAGCCATTGGTATTTGACCATGGTAAACCATTTTTTCTTGTTGTGGACCAAAAATGGGGTGTGGTTTATTTATTGCTAGTCACCCTCATTTTGTACTTGTTCCATGTTTTGCACATGTACATCACTGTATGAGGGTGACCTTTTTGGGGGTGATGTGGGGTTTTACCCTGTTTTTTATTACAGCACTGATATCTACATTTTCTTTTGTGTTTTACCCTTTTTACTTCTGGGAGGGGCATTACATCTAGGTTCCTATCCCTTTTGGCCCCCCGAGGTGGGGTTTTTGTTTTTGTGGTTTATGATTGGTGAGGGTGGATGTTATTTCCCCAGGTGTGCATATGGTACATGGTTTTCATTACTTAACACATGGCATTCATGCCCCAGGGGGGATGCCCCGTGGTTTCCTCTCAGCATGTTTGGGGATTTTTCATTTTCCCCGTTTCAAAAGGGGCAAGGGTTTAGGTGTTTGGGGTTTTGGCATCCCTCTTTAAGGCCAGGGTTGGGTTTCCCCCTCCCTGGGAAAATCACCCCCAGTCACCCTCTGCCTGTGGTGGCCTTGGCAATGGTGGGGATGTTTGGCCCAGCCCTTTCCCCTGCAGGCCGAGGATCATATTATGTAGCATAGCACATATCATGACCCTTTGGGTACATGTAGTTGGTGTGTACTGCAAGGCTCCACCAGATGTGTCCAGACACCCGGGAAACCGGCTTTAGCAGCCCAAACACACGCCTATGACATTACGGTTTTGTGTGCCTCATTATGGCGTTCCTGTTCAGGTGTGTGTGCATTTCTGATGGGTGTCATCAGCCACGGGTCAAGTGCATAACCTGCATCCCCACTAGGTGTCCGGGGGGAAGTCCCCCCTGGCAAATGATTGGTACAGCGCCCGATGCCAGATGTGGGAATCGGGGAGCTCCCAGGGCAGCCAGCACACACATTCATTATTATGCCCTGGGCATCCCCACAACCTGGCAGTTGATGGAGGGGTATCCCTTGCGGTTAATGTAGGCTCTAAATCACCAGCTGGTGCTTTGATGCATACGGGCAGTCTATTGCACCCCGAAACCCCAGGGTATCCCGCTATTTGCTGGAAGAGACGATATTGCTGGCCACAACCTCACGGTCATTGGGGACATATATATGATCACCGACATGTTGACATGGCATCTAGGAACTGGCGCAGTACCCTGGAGGCTGATGCCTGTGATATCCCCATCATATCACCAGTTGGTCTCTGGAAGGTACCTGTTGCTAGTATTCTTAGGCCAACACATACCTTGGTTTCCACTGGGATGGGTTCCCCCCTGTTGGTTCTGTGTGTGAGATGTGGCCTGCACAGCTCAACAATCTGCTGCAGAAGGTCTCTGTCCCCTCTGTAGCCACTATCTCCAGCTCATGTAACCCATGGTAGGTGACCCTGGGCCTGTATACTCTTCTCCTTCTCCTCACTCTGGGTTGTCTGTCAGCATCTGCATTGTCACCATCCTCAGCAATTCGCCTGATTATAACAGCTTTGGGAGCCCCTAGCATTTCTGCTCTGAGTTCAGCTTTTTCAGTTTTCAATTCTGATAGCTTACTTTCTTGCAGTATCTCTTTGAGAAACACCCCGCACTGCTGTTTGTAGGTTTGTGTGGGTTGGGCTTCTAGTCTGCCGTTAATTGCCTGCTTCCAATTGTTTCCACCAATTAACTCCAGCAGTATTTTCTGGCAGTTTCCTGTATTTTTTGTTTTGTTTTCCCCTCTGTTTCCTCAGGGGGGGCAATGTGCACACCAGCTTAAACACGCCACAGTCCAAAAACATCCCTTTCACGGGTTCACGCACACATCCTTACACGGTGTGAACTTGGCTGATTCATGTTAAAACGCTGCACACTGCCTTACACGCGGCCAGCAAAACCCTAAACGGTTTGCAACACGCCCCCATGTTGAACCTGCCTTACACGCGCACGCCACCATATCAAGAAACTTTGAGTGTAGGGATATAAACCCTTTAATTTCTTGACTTTCCTAGTGTTCTGTTGGGACACACCTCCCTCCCTGATGTCTGTCTCATCTGTCACCTTACATTGCCCTCCAATCTGGTACATTTATTGCTATCCTTCCCCCCCGTGATGTCACCTACCTCTTACTCTGTTCCTCCCCCTTCTCTAACTCTTACACTACTCAGAAAGTGCTCATTACCTATGTGGCAGTGTGATTCAGTATTGTAACCCTCATTTACATAGGATTGCCTAGTAATGCTTAGTTACATGTCTTAAAAACTTCCCCTTGACAACCACTAAACGGAGGCCATATTGTTTTTTGGGCTGCAAGTCCCTCCATTGACATTCCATGTAATACATAAATCCCACAATTTTGGGGGTTTGCTTTTTTAGTTTTAGGTAGCGCACCCTTTTGCTGGGGGGTGCTGCAGTTAAACCTCAAAATCCCAAAAAAAAAGTTATATAACATATTTTTTCAACACCCTGCCAATGGCCACATATTTGGCCATTGGCATGCTTTAAAGAAAAAACACCCTTTATTTGGAGCTGACATAGCTCCTTTTAATTTTTCAGAAATGTACTCAGTTGTCAGCTGAGTACATTTCGCAACACCCGTTTCACGGACTGGTTTCTTTTGGGGTCGAAATACCTCATTTGCATATCTTTTAGCTGCAAATGAGGTATTGAGCATCCTCTGGTGTGTTTTCACAGTTGCTAGGAGTAACATTTGGACTAAGTGTGTGAGCATGCCCAGTTCAGCCTTCCCATGGCATGTTGTGTGAAAGATGTCTCATTTATCTAAGTGTGTGAGCATGCCCAGTGTGGGCTTTCCATATGTTGAACTCTGCATCCCATCACATTTGTGGATGAGTGTGACCTTCAACAAATACCTCCAGTTTATGGTTGTGTGTTCTGTGCCATGTTGTGTAGTTAGTGTCCAAATGCTTTTTGTGTGAACACAACATGGAGTATACTGTCCCTGCATGTTTTGCATGGGATACTTTGCACACAATTGTCAACATCTGTTCATACTGACCTAACACTGTAGTACTGTATAGTGTAGTGGTTCAGTACTTTCACTGTGGTGGTCAGTATCCTGGGCTTTAGTCCTATCACTGCTTTACATTTCCATGGTGTGCACAACAGCCTGGTTAGGGTCCAGTTGTGCACATCTGCACAAAGGCGGTGCCTCTACGGACCCTGGTAATTACTGCCCCATAAGCTTAACAAGTCTAGTCTGCAAAGCTATGGAGAGGATCATAATTGAGCTCATAAACAAAGATATAGGGGACATGCAGACATTGTACCTGTCCCAGTTTGGCTTGGTCGAGGGCAGATCATGCCTTTTGTACTCGGTTGACATCTTCAAAACGGTCACTTAGGCCATTGTTGAGGGAAAGGCAGTCCATACAGCCTACCTTGGCCTTGCACACACTTTCAACACAATACCCCACTCAGGTATTATAGAAACCCTACCAACTGCAATGTAAACCCATATGTCACAAGATGGGTTACAGACTGGCTTAAGGATGGGACCCACAGGTTTACAGTTGCTGGCACTATGTTAGACTCCAGGCTGGTCAGAAGTGGTGTCACACAGGGCTCAGTCCTTGGTCCCCTATTTGTCATGTACTTCGCAGAAGTACAGGCCAACATGGGAGGACTTTGGCTGACTAAGTTTGCAGATGACTGCACACTGGGCGCCATAGTGGACAGTGCAACAGACATGGATATCCTTCAGAAGGGACTCATGGAAACCGATAGCTGGTTCCAGAGCCATGGCCTGAAGTCAAAGTGCACAACATGTGTAGACATACCCTTCGGGAAAAGCAAGGTAACCCCAAGCTACCATATAGGTGGCAATCCTCTGAGCACAGAGGAGGTTATCATGGACCTGGAGACACAGGTTGACAGTCGCCGTTCTTCTGACACTCACGTTGCTAACGTGGCTAGAAAGACCTTCTACATTGCCCACCTGATCAGGAAGGGATTCACATCCAGATCTAGTGGGTCATTGTTCCCCTGTACTCTTCACTTATCAGACCGGTGATCGAGTACAATGTCCTATTCTGGATGTATCTCACCCAACATCTGCAGCAATTGGAGAGACCCTGAATGTCCCCCAACAAAAGGATAAAGGAACCCCAACATCTGTCATATGCTGCCAGATTGAAGACACTCCCGCTCTATTCAGTCACATACCGTCTGCTTAGAGGTGACATGTGCCTGACATGCAAGGCCATGTCCAAACAGGAATTAATGGACATGCTCCACCTCAGAATCGGCAGATCCACCTGAACCACTAGTGCAAGTGACTTACACCTTAGCATGGATGTACGTTGGACATGTTGGAGTGATGGAGTTGTCACCGAGACTCCTATGCTGTGGAATACAATCCCCGTCCATGTGAGGCAGAGCACCTTGCTGGCTCTGTTCAAGAGGTATCTTGACCTGTGGATGGGAGGTCATACATTTACCCCGGGGATCATCACTGTGTCACTGCTGGAGAGAGGCACGACAAAATAATGGGCACAGTACTGTTTCCATATAAGGGGTGGTGTACGCCAACAAACTCTGGGCTAGGCTTATACCTGCCTTAGGGAAGATAGCCTAGTATGAACCTATGTACCTATGAACCTATCGGACCATGTTGCATTATGTTCAGATGTGAAATACTTACAACAGCCTCATCCAACATCAGTAGTGTATTCCACAACATGGGTGTACATTGGCAAACACTACCGATGTGCCCTAGGTCATTTCTAATGCTAGTCAGAGAGTGTGTTTGTCTGTCAACACATTGTAAGTGTAGTTTGCCATGACATATGTCTTGTTTAGTATACTGTGCCTCTGTCTACCTGTGACATAACATTGATACCCAGGGTAAACCTACCATCTCCCATCCACTCATTAGGATTCCTGTTGAGGGGAATCAACAAGTGACTCTATGGATAACCTGTACTGGTAGTTTACTCATGCGTGGGGGTGGCTTCTGTGTTATGGATAATGCAGTACAGCCTGTCCTATGTATGTCAGTGCTGGGGTTCAGGTCCTCATGTGCATCGCTCCCTGCCATTCAGATTGTACAAGGTGCAGCATGTGCATTGATTCCAGCTTGGACATGGCTTTCTACATCAGGCACAGCTTGTGTCTGGGTGGACAGCATGGCAGTGTGTGGAGCTGCACTCTGTTTAATCAGGCAACACATTACATGTGTTCCAGCTCTTTCATACTCCTGGTGAGGTACTGTTGTGGACTTTACAGTTGCTGGATGTGTCTGCTGAGGTACACCCCACAGGGGCTGTTGTGGTCATTTCTAATGCTGATGAAAGATAACTGCAGAACCACAATGACCTCCCCTTAGCTAGATGTCAGACAGCATGGACCATGCAATCACAAATAAAAACAGGACCCTCTCCACAAAGGGAAAGTGGCCTGTCTGGTGGACCTCAGCCATAAACAAACTGTATAACAGATGAGGGATACTAATGCAAGACAGAGCTACATTTCCAAAAGGGAAGACAGCTGTGATCAGCACTAGTAGAAAGCTACATTATCTCATAAAGACATGCAAGGTCAACTTGGGGACATAAATCACCGAAGACAATGAAGGTAACCACACTGCTTTCTTCAGTTATGTCAGACACCTGGTTGGGAACCCTCAGATATGCTCAGAGTTGGTACACAACAACATATATTCCAGTGACCTGACAGATATTGACAACATTCCGGCGGACAGCTTCAGTGCGATTTACCCCCTCCCTCACCCCCAAAAGAAGATAGTTATCACAGCTGTATGTAACCTCACTGTCATCTTGGATGTCCATGTGAGAGCCGCACTCAGCAAAGACAAGTACACAGCATCAATGGGACCTGCTGGTATCCCCGGTTGCATGCTATGTGAACTCCAGAAGGAGCTGGACCTGTATATACAAATGCTATTCAACCTTAGCCTTGCTACAGGATATGTACCTGAACACTGGCGTATGGCAACAGTGGTCCCACTCCACAAAGGAGATGCCTCTACAGACCATGGCAACTACCACCACACAAGCTTAACCAGCCTCATCTGCAAAGCTATGGGAAGAGTCATTATGGAGCTCTTACACAGAGACATTGCTGACCTACAGACCCTTGTTCCCACCCAGTTCAGCTTTGTACAGGGCAGATCCTGCCTTTTGCACCTAGTTGACTACTATGAAACTGTCAGTAGGGCCATTGATGAGGGCTACGCAGTCCACACAGCCTACCTGCACTTGGCTAAGGCCTGTGACACAATACCCCACTCAGGCATCATAGCCAAGCTCAACAGCTGACATATAACACCATATGTCACAGGATAGGTTGCAAAATGGCTAAGAAACAGAACCCATAAAGTCAACATTGCAGGTGCCTTGTCAGATTCGAAGCCAGTCACAGGTGGTGTCCCACAAGGATGTGTCCTGGGACCCCTCTTAATTGGTATTTACTTTTCAGATGTGAAAGCAAACATAGGAGGGTTGTGGCTGACAAAGTTTGCAGATGACTGCAACCTAGGCACTATAGTGAATACATCAGCCGGCACACACATCCGACAGAATGCCGTCACAAAGGCGGATAGCTGGTGCCAGACGCATGGCCTGAAACTGAATGCAACTGATGTGTAGTCATCCCCGTTGGGAGGAACAAAGTACCCACAGATCAATACATAGACAGCAACCCACTGAGCACAGAAAACAAATCAGACACCTGGGGACACATGTAGATAGTGACATCTTGTTTGACACCCATGTTGCCAAAGTGGTTAGGAAGACTTTCTATCTTGCCCACCTTATCATGGAGGGTTTTCCATCCAGATCATAGGAGGTCATTGTACCACTATACTTCTCCCTTATCAGGCCCATGATTGAATACAAAGCCCCATTTGGTATGTACCTCACCCAGCACTTGCAACAGCTGGAGAGACCCCAAAAGTACCTTACCATGAAGATCAGGGGTCTTCAACACATGTCATATGCTTCCAGAATAGAGGAAATCCAGCTTTATTCAGTGTCATACCGCATACTTACAGGTGACCTATGCCTGACATACAAGACCATGTCCAATCAGGATTTGGTGGACATGCTCCACTGCAAGCAATCCAAATCCACCAGAACCATGAGAGCTGAAGATTTGAACCTCAGCACATACATGCATAGGACATGCTGGAGGGACAGAGTCATAACTCAGAGGCATCTCACACTCTAGCAGAGTATCCCAGTTCATGTTAGACAGAGTCCCTCACTGACTCTCTTCAGGAGACATCTGGACAACTGCATATGAGACAGAGGCACAGACTAGACAGAGGCACAGTCATGTTATTCAATTACGTAAGGGGGTCATAATGTGTCACTACTAAGTCAGAGGCACAATATTCGGAATCTATTCTGTACACTTATTACCACTATAAGGGGTGGCAATAGCCACATCACTATGGCTAGGCTTATACATGCACTAGGGCAGATAGCCTAGTAGTAAACTATGACACTATGAAACTATGGTGTATGTGTAGGTATTGTCAGTCAAGCACTATGATGTGGTTTGGGGGGCTTGATATCTCCCTGTATTCCAACATTGTTTTGTTTATTCCTTCTAGCATGTCTAGGGATCAGTTGCTAGTGTCATCTCCTGCTCAGCTGGTGAACCTGGGAATATTGAGGCAATGTTACATTTGCCTCATGTACACTGACAACCCTCTCCTTCTCCCATAAAACACACATACATGTGAGAGATGCAACTATATAGCCAAAGTGGAGGCTGAGCTCTCTCAACATAGGACTAGCAAGACCAGAGGAAAGGTGAAGGTAACCACACACATCTCAAACCCAGTCTCACATAGCACTATCACAACTTAAAATCATACACATAGACACACAAAGACATACTCAGAGGCTCTGATCAGAATTCTACAAAAAGAGCAGCGGCCACCACAGCAGACACCCACACAGCTGCCTCCACAGGGCACAGCACATGCAACACATAGACCACAGAGTCAGTGTGCCAAACAGTCACAGCCCTTAAGGCCAAACACAATGCCAGACACACTTGTCATAGGTGACTCCATAGTCAGACACACTGACGTCCCGCTCACCAGATCGAGTACAGAGGAGGTCACAGTAAGCTGCCTATCGGGCACTGGAATCCACCACATAATGCAAGCACTCAGGTCACTCAACTGCAAGTACAAGCCTGACTCAGTCATTATCCATGCTGGTGTGAACGACCTGAGATGTACCTCCCTGGACTACATGGAAAGAGACATAGAGGATCTCTCTGATTATGTAGGCCAGGCAGGTATGACCCTGACCTTGAGCAGTATCCTACCTTCACCAAGTATGATGCCACATAAACAGAGACAAGATGATCAGCTGTAATAATTTGCTTAAACTATGGTGTCATTCAAAGGGGGTCCAATGTCTGTCTGCCTGGGATGACATGCTGGACAGGCCACGCTGATTTGCAAGGGACGGCTTGCAACTGTCACCCCTGGGCTTCCGGATTTTGGCTGAGGCTCTTGCCACCCCCATTGTGCCTTTTTTATGCAAGAATCAGATTCTACACCTACCACCCTAGAACACAGAAAATGAATAACACTAAGGGTAATGCTGCTCAATGCCAGAAGTCTCAACCTGAAGCTGCACACACTCGATGCCCTTCTCAGTATGTAGAACATTGATGTCTGTGCTGTGCCTGGAACCTGGTTCACGGCTTCTGACAGCACCCTGGCACTATCAGGTGTTACCTCATATCATGCGTTCCGGCACCAAAATCCGGACAACACCAAGAAAGGAGGGTGGGTGTCCATATTCATCAAGGACACCCTCACCTCAAGGTTGGTGGCAACACACGATGCATCAGAGACCATCCAGGTGCAAGTAACCGTAGGCAAGACTGCTCTGCAGTTTGTAGCATGTTACATGCCACCCTCTCAAACTCAGGTACCTCACACAGCTGTCCTGAAAACACTGGAGGGGATAAATGTATCTCCGAACACCATCATACTGGGTGATTCCAACTATCCAAATATAGACTGGGATCACTACTTAGGCCCCAACACTCTAACCCAAAGGTTCCAAGAGTTCATACACTCAAATGACATGGAACAACTAGTCACCATCACCACAAGTGGAGACAACATACTAGAACTCATCATCACAAACATGGGGTCACACTGTTCAACACCAGAAGTATACCCATCATTGGTGAGATCAGATCATGAACTAATCTCAGTGGGAGTCCACATCCCACCCCCACCCCAGATAGAAAAACAAACAGTGAAGACCTTCTCAAAAGCCAACTTCACATTTCTAATGACTGGTGTGGTCTCTTTCAAGGCCCCCAAGCCAGCGGACACCATTACCCAAGCCGCTGTATCACTTACAAATGCCTTCTACCAGCACCTCCAGGACTGCATGGATCAGGCAATCCCAAACAAAACAAAGACTCTTTGTACCACAGGCAAGCATCCAGTCTGGTGGACCCCAGCCATAAACAAGCTCTACAACAAAAGGAAGGAGCTACTACAAGATAGAGCGAAATCCGTAGAAGGGAGGACACCCCTGCTCATTATGAGTAAAACACTGGGTTCCCCCATACAATCATCCAAGGCAAGTTTTGAGAGTAAACCCACTCAGGACTCAAGGGACAATCATGAGGCCTTTTTACCTATGTTTGACACCTGGGAGGAACTCCCAGATATGCTCAGAATTAGTTCGGAATGATGTAAATATCACTGAACCTACAGACATTGCCAACATACTGGCTGACAGGTTCAGTGCGGATTTCCTCCCCCCCAACTGGAGGGGTATCTATACCAGAGGATTGTAGCCCCCCAAACATCTCAAATGCTGGGGTGAGAACTGCTCTATCTAAGGCGAGAAACACTTTATCCATGGGACCAGATGGTGTCCCCGGTTGTGTGCTCCATGAACTCTATGAGGAATTAAACCCGCAGTTAGGGCAGCTGTTTAATCTTAGCCTCACCTCAGGATATGTGCCCAAGGAGTGGCATACAGCAATGGTGGACCCACTTCACAGAGGAGGTGCCTCCACCAACCCCAGAAACTACCATCCCATCAGCTTGACAAGCCTGGTCTGCTAAGCTATGGAGAGGATCATAATGGGAATAATAAATGAAGACATAGGGGACTTGCAGACGTTGGATCTAATCCAGTTTTGCTTTGTCAAGGGCAGATCATGCCTTTTAAACTTGGTTGACTTTTTCAAGACAGTCACCCAGGCCATTGACGTGGGCAAGGCAGTCCACACAGCCTACCTTGACCTGGCAAAGGCTTTCGACACAATACCCCACTCAGGTATCATTGAAAACATCACCAGCTTAAATGTGAACCCCTACATCACAGGATGGGTTGCAAACTGGCTAATTGACAGAACACACAGGGTCAAAGTTGCTGGTGCCATGTCACACTCCAAAACTGTCACAAGTGGTGTCCCACAGGGCTCAGTCCTGGGCCCACTTTTGTTCAGCATCTACTTTTCAGAAGTACAAGCAAACACAGGAGGATTATGGCTGACAAAGTTTGAAGATGACTGCAAACTGGGAAACATATTTGGAAACCCATCTGACACAGACATCCTTCAGAAGGGTCTCATAGACATGGATAACTGGTGCCAGAGCCATGGCCTTATGTTAAACGCTAAACAATGCATAGTCATACCCTTCAGGAACAACAGGGTTACCCCTAGTTCCCATCTAGGTGGCAATCCTCTAAGCACAGAAGAGGTTATCAGGGACCTGGGCACCCGGGTTGACAGTAATATTTCGTTTGACATTCACGTTGCCAGAGTAGGCCTGGGGCAGTTCCTGCTATTAGGACAGTGGTCTGCAGCAAGCTATATAGTAGTAGTCAGTTTTAGCCATTGGTATTTGACCATGGGTAATCCACGTTGCTTCTTGTTGTGGTACCAACATGGGTGTGTGGTTAGCCATGCCATTTATTGCTAGTCACCCTCATTTTGTAGCTTGTTCCATGTTTTTGCACATGTACATCACTGTATGAGGTGTGACCTGGTAGTGTCAGGGTGCTGATGTGGGCTTTGACCCTGTTTTCTATTACAGCACTGATATCTACATTCTCTATACTGTGTGTGTTTACACTGCACGCATTTATACTTCTGGCATTGGGTAGCATTACATCTAGGTTCCTATCCCTTGTGGTACCTATGAGGTAGGTTTGTGTTTTTGTGGTTTATGATTGGTGAGGGTGGATGTTAGTCGGGTCCTCAGGTGTGCATATGGTACATGGTATTACATTACTTAACACATGGCATTCATGCCTCAGGTGGTGCTGCAGGGCTGCCTCTGTCGGATGCACATACTACACTCCTGTACATGTTTGGAAGCAGGTTGTGTCATGTTAGGCATCCCTGTTACTATATGAGTGAGTCAGAGCGGGTATCAGTCCCAGTGTTCCTACTGACCAAGTGTATGTGCTATGCGTTGCCTCTTTGCCAAGGCCAGGGCATACTGGGCACGCCTCCTTCTGCCTACTGGGACAAGGTCAGGTTGTTCCTCCTCCGAGTCACCCTCTGCCTGTGGTGGCCTTGGCAATGGTGGGGGGATGTTAGGCCCAGCCCTGTGCTGGTCCTGCTGCAGCTGTTTCCGCAGGATCATATTATGTAGCATAGCACATATCATGACCATTTGGGTACATGTAGTTGGTGTGTACTGCAAGGCTCCACCAGATGTGTCCAGACACCGGAACTGTGACATGAGCAGCCCAAACACACGCTCTATGACATTACGTGTTTGTGCGTGTGCCTCATTATGGCGTTCCTGTTCAGGTGTGTGTGCATTTCTGATGGGTGTCATCAGCCACGGCTCAAGTGCATAACCTGCATCCCCCACTAGGTGTCCGTGTGGGAAGTCCCCACTGGCAAATGATTGGTACAGCTGCGTCAGATGCCAGATGTGGGAATCGTGGTAGCTCCCAGGGCAGCCAGCACACACATTCATTATTATGCCCTGGGCATCACACACAACCTGGCAGTTGATGGAGGGGTATCCCTTGCGGTTAATGTAGGCTCTACCCCACTCACCAGCTGGTGCTTTGATGCATACGTGCGTGCAGTCTATTGCACCCAGAACCTCAGGGTATCCCGCTATTTGCTGGAAGAGACGCATATTGCTGGCCACAACCTCACGGTCATTGGGGACATATATATGATCACCGACATGTGCTGACATGGCATCCAGGAACTGGTGCAGTACCCTGGAGGCTGATGCCTGTGATATCCCCATCATATCACCAGTTGGTCTCTGGAAGGTACCTGTTGCTAGTATTCTTAGGCCAACACATACCTTGGTTTCCACTGGGATGGGTTCCCCTCTGTTGGTTCTGTGTGTGAGATGTGGCCTGCACAGCTCAACAATCTGCTGCAGAAGGTCTCTGTCCACTCTGTAGCACTCTATCTCCAGCTCATTTAACCCATGGTAGGTGACCCTGGGCCTGTATACTCTTCTCCTTCTCCTCACTCTGGGTTGTCTGACAGCATCTGCATTGTCACCACCCTCAGCAATTCGCCTTTGCCTGATTATAACAGCTATGGCAGCCCCTAGCATTTCTGCTCTGAGTTCAGCTTTTTTCAGTTTTCAATTCTGATAGCTTACTTTCTTGCAGTATCTCTTGTGAGAAACACCCTGCACTGCTGTTTGTAGTGTTTTAAGTGCTGGGTTGGGCTTCTAGTCTGCCTGCATAATTGCCTGCTTCCAATTGTTTCCACCAATTAACTCCAGCAGTATTCTCTGGCAGTTTCCCTGTATTTTGGTTGTTTCCTGTTTCCTCTCTGTTTCCTCAGGGGGAGCAATGTGCACACCAGCTTAAGCACGCTCACAGTGCACACATCCTTACACGGTGTTGCACGCGCGCACACATCCTTACACGGTGTGAACTTGGCTGATTCATGTTAAAACGCGTGCACACTGCCTTCCACACGTGCACGCCCACGCAAACCGTTGTAAACGGTTTGCAACACGCTCACACATGTTGAACCTGCCTTACACGCGTGCACACGCGCGCATGCACGTATATCAAGAAACTTTGAGTGTAGGGATAGCGTAAACCTTCAATTTCTTGACTTTCCTAGTGTTCTGTTGGGACACACCTTCCTCCCTGATGTCTGTCTGTCATCTGTCACCTTACATTGCCCTCCAATCTGGTACATTTGTTTCTATCCTTCCCCCCCGTGATGTCACCTACCTCTTACTCTGTTCCTCCCCCTTCTCTAACTCTTACACTACTCAGAAAGTGCTCATTACCTATGTGGCAGTGTGATTCAGTATTGTAACCCTCATTTACATAGGATTGCCTAGTAATGCTTAGTTACATGTCTTACACAGAGCTTCCCCCCCTTGACAACCACTAAACGGAGGCCATATTGTTTTTGGTTTGCAAGTCCCTCCATTGACATTCCATGTAATACATAAATCCCACAACTGTGGGCTTATAAGCTTCGTTTTTTAGTTTTAGGTAGCGCACCCCGTTTGCATGGGTGTGTGCTGCAGTTAAACCTCAAAATCCCGTTAAAAAAAAAAAGTTATATAACATATTTTTGCAACACTTTTTCATGCCAATGGCCACATATTTGGCCATTGGCATGCTTAATGCAACAAATGCACCCTTTATTTGGAGCTGACATAGCTCCATTTTTAATTTTGCAGAAATGTACTCAGTTGTCAGCTGAGTACATTTCTACAGCTAACACGTCCGTTACACGGACTGGTTTCTGCTTCGTGGATCGCTCAAATACCTCATTTGCATATCTTTGAGCTGCAAATGAGGTATTGAGCATTTTCACGCCCAGTTCGTGTAAGAGACGTGTTAGCTGTCTCTTACATGGAGATTTGGGCTGTTCCTGAATCGGGAGGCTTACACGGAGGCTTACACTACTCTTGAACTCCGTGTAAGCCTTCCTGAATCTGGCCCATTCTCATTCAAACCAGGGGATCTACTGGCTTCCAAAATCAATTTCCAATAGACATCCCTGTACTCAATTTTGGTCTCCCAAGGCCTCTCAGTGGGTCCTGTAAAATGTCTTCCAAGCCAAAAAAAGTATAAACTGCTCACTTGCAATGTAAGCTGTGTTTAAACAAGACATTTGCCTCATTGTTAGATGAATTAAGCAAGAATAATAATTTGACGGTTATGAGCCCAGAAAAGGGAGGTGGGTTAGTAATTATGTAGGCTATGTTACATGTGGGTAAAATGATGAGCATATTAAATGATGAGAATAAATATTCTTGAGTTTCAAAAAATGAGATAAATGTAGCATATTCTAAAATAGACTTCATGCTAAGGGATTTATTAATAGAAGAGATGATAAATACTGATACATATAATTATCTATAGTATCCCAAAAGTCCATAAAAATGTTTTGGACCCCCCACTTAGGCCAATAGTAGCTGAAAATGGGTCCAAAATATACCCACTAGCAAAGTATATAGATTATAAGCTTAAAAAGTGTGGCTTGATGAAAATGATCTTTTAAAAGATTCCCAGATTTTTTAAGTCTATAAGGAATGAATATTATGATAAAGAATTGGAGTTTGTGAAAATAGATATAATAGACTTATTTTCTATCATACCACACAGCATAGGTTTAGAATTATTTGAAGAGGCCCTTGCAGAAAAAAGGTAGATTTAATTTTAATGAATTCAGAGTATTGTTGGAACTCATGGAGATAGTATTAAAAAACAATTTTATCTACTTTGAAGGAGAGTTTTACAAACAGGAAAATGGAGTAGCAATGAAGGCCTGCTGTGCCCCTACTTATGCAAATGTAGTGATTCATATTTGGGAACAGAAACTAATTTTTAATTAACATTATCACAATATTGGAAGTTTTATAAATGCTATCTTTAAGATATATGTATTTTCTGGACAGCTACAGAAGTTAAATTAAAAGAATTTATTGAGTACATAGAGTCTGCAAATGATTTTTAAAAGTTCCACATAAGATCTGAGAATTTAGTAAATTATCTAGATGTTACAATTCATAAAATGGATGATAGGCAAATTTTTAAATGTACGTTTTATCAATGTTGGAAGAAGTGATAAAGAGAAGTCAAGGAAAGAAGAGGTGATAGGTACACCCTGATCATAGGGAAGGCAGGCATTGCTTTGAAACAATCAAATCAAATGAGTGGTGAAAATCAACACACGATATAAGGAATAGACAAAGGAAATAATTCAGCTTATAAAGGACATGGAGTGGAATGGGGGTATAGCTCAGTGGTAGAGCATTTGACTACAGATCATGGGGTCTCTGGTTCTAATCTGGGTGTCCCCTGCAAGGGTGGCAACAGAGCACCTCACTGGCCCTCTTCAAGAGAAATCTTGATGAGTGGATGATGGGAAATAGAAAATTCACCCCGGAGATTACTCCAGTGGCTCTACTCGACAGAGGTGCTGAGAACTAAGGTCATGGTGGCACAATGCCAGGGTATTCCTATGGGCTAGGCTTGTAGAGGCTTCAGGGCCATTAGCCTAGTACACACCTATATATTTCAGGGGTCCAGGGAAGTAAATATTGTGGGAAGAAATATCCAGGGAATTGTTATGGCTAGGCTTGTATAGGCCCTAGGGCCGATAGCCTAGTACTAAACTATGAACAACATTCACTATTAATAATGCTGATGCAAACTCTATCAAAAATATAATTATGTAAAATTAGAATATGTTTGCTAGTTTTTCTGATTTAGAGGTGATATTTAAAAGCCCTATAAAATGAGTATATAGGAAAGGGCATAACATTAAAGATCTATTGGGAGTAGATAAACACAAAAATAATGTTCCAAGTAGAAAAAGATTTGGGACATATAAATGCGGGATGTGCTCGCAGTGTTCCTACATAATCAGTAGTGAGCATGTATATATTTCAAGTAGGGATAGATATATGCAAGCAAAGAGCTTTGATAACTTTAACAGTAATGGCAGAGCCAGATCCAGCAGAAGGCAAGAAGACAGGGAGAATACCTTATACAGACATACCTTACATTCCAAGCAGGCAGTTTATACTTTTTTGTCTTGGAAGAGATTTTACAGGACCCATGGTGGGGGTGGCCTTGGGAGACCAGAACTGAATACAGGGAGATCTATTGATAATTGGTTTTGGAAGCTATTAAAGCCCCTGGTTTGAATGAGAATGTTTCTCTGGCCTCTGCTTTAAAACTTAGATCAGCTAGATTATAGTTCACCTTGGCTTGATCCTTTAACTGTATTTAGGTATATTTTAGAATATAAAAAGGTGTCAGATTAAAACTTTTGAAAAATAGACTGGGAGACTGCATTCCACAATTACTTAAGTCCACTATAATTTTTTGAAAGAATTTGGGCATTGCTATTTGTACTGTTGTGCATAGTTTTTTACATTTTAGAATTTATTTAAAAATACATATTTACAGCAAATTGATCACAAGATGGCAGTATAATATGTTTTTATATAATGAATTAGGAACAAATGCATTGTATTTTATTTTATCTAGAGCCTTTATCGGATGAAAGTTTTATAGGTTCATAAGTTCATAGGTAGATACTAGGCTATCTGCCCTAGGGCATTTATAAGCCTAGCCCGAGTGTATTTGGCTTTCGCCTCCCTATTAGATTAGCCTACTGTGCCTCTGTATAGTAGGTCACAGAAGGTAGCCCTTTAAGATTAGTTTACTGTGCCTCTGTCGAGCAGGGACACAGAAGAGATCCCAGGGGTGAATTTGCGATTTCCCATCCATGCGTCCAGATTTCGCTTGAAGAGGGTCAGCGAGGGGCTATGTCTAACATGAATTGGTATTCTATTCCAGAGTGAGGGGAGCTTCTGGGAAATGAATCTGTCCCTTCAGCATGTCCTATTTATTTTTGTGTTGAGGTTTCAGTCCCTGGAGTGTGTAGCTCTAAGGGATTTGGATTTTTTGAGGTGGAGCATGTCCATTAATTCTGGGTTAGACATGGCTTTGTACGTCAGGCATAGATCACCTCTGACTAGGTGGTAAGCAACTGAGTAGAGCTGGAGTTTCTTTAGTCGAGCTGCATAGGACATCTGTTTGTAGCCCATGATCCTCTAGATGAGGTACTTTTGGGGTCTCTCCAGTTGCTGCAGGTGTCGGGTAAGGTACATCCCAAAAGGAGCATTGCATTCAATTATGGGCCCGATGAGTGACAAGTGGAGGGGCACAATGACCCCTCGATCTATATGCGAGCCCTTTTGTGATAAGGTGGGCTATATAGAAGGTCTTTCTAACCACTTTGGCAATGTGATTATCAAAGGAGAGATTACTATCTACGTTGGTCCCCAAATCTCTAATTACTTCTTCCGTACTTAATGGATTACCACCTATGTGGTAATTTGTGGGCACTTTGTTTTTTCCAAAGGGGATGACTATGCACTTTTTAGCATTTAGCTTGAGGCCATGGTTCTGGCACCAAGCATCCGTCTCCATGAGACCCTTTTGGAGGATGGTTGTGTCAGCTGGAGAATCGATTATGGCTCCCAGTTTGCAGTCATCTGCGAACTTTGTCAGCCATAGTCCCCCCGTGTTAGCCTGAACCTCAGAGAAGTATATACCGAATAAGAGAGGTCCCAGAACTGAGCCTTGTGGGACGCCACTTGTAACTGGTTTGGATTCGGACGTGGCACCTGGGATTCTGACCATGTGGGTTCTTTCCCTGAGCCAGTTTGCAACCCATCTTGTGATATAGGGGTTGATATTTAAGCTGGTAAGCTTATTTATGATGCCCGAGTGGGGTATTGTGTCGAAGGCTTTTGTGAGGTCCAGGTAGGCTGTGTGGACTACCTTGTCCTCATCTATGGCTTTGGTAACTGCTTCAAAGAAATCAACTAGGTTTAAGAGGCAAGACCAAAAGGGGAAGCTCCACAAGAATATCCAAGGAGGCAGGCTCGAGCAGTACAGTATTGCATCCAATCCAGGCAAGAAAAATTAATTAACCAAGTCCACGAAACTTCTCCAGTAGTAAAAACACTTTATTACACACGAAATAAACAAGGCAAGCAGTGAGAAGATGCAAGTAGCGTTAAACACTAAAACTGCTAAGGCTAGCGTTTTTCGTTCGGTACTCTGACCGAACTTCCTCAGACAAAGTTCAAACAATGTAAAACGATTCGGTATAAGTGTCCAAATCCTTAAGCACACCTCCTCATTTAATTACGTCAGTTCCTGTGAAGTAAATAGATAAATATATTCACCCCATGAACTGCGTATAATGTTCATTAAACCAAAAATAATAATAAAATAGAATGTAAAACACAAATTAAAATACAATATAAAATACATTTTTGAACTGTTTGAACTTTGTCTGAGGAAGTTCGGTCAGAGTACCGAACGAAAAACGCTAGCCTTAGCAGTTTTAGTGTTTAACGCTACTTGCATCTTCTCACTGCTTGCCTTGTTTATTTCGTGTGTAATAAAGTGTTTTTACTACTGGAGAAGTTTCGTGGACTTGGTTAATTAATTTTTCTTGCCTGGATTGGATGCAATACTGTACTGCTCGAGCCTGCCACCTTGGATATTCTTGTGGAGCTTCCCCTTTTGGTCTGTGTTCTTCGGTTTGTTGGTTGGACTATTTTTGTCAGGTTTAAGAGGCAAGATCTGCCCTTAACAAAGCTGAATTGGGTAGGGTCCGGTGTCTGGAGGCTCCCAATGTCTTTGTTTATGAGTTCCATGACAATACGCTCCATAGCTTTACAGACCAGACTAGTCAGGCTTATGGGGCGATAGTTCCCGGGATCCATTGTGGCGCCAGCTTTGTGGAGTGGGACCACTGTAGCTGTACACCATTCTTTGGGTACATATCCTGTAGTAAGGCTAAGTATGAACAGTGACTTAATGTGAGGGTTCAGTTCTTCTTGGAGCTCATGTAAGACACAGCCTGGGACACCGTCCAGTCCCATAGATGCTGTGTTTTTTGCTTTGGAGAGGGCAGCTTTCACCTGTGCATCTGTGATGTCAGGGAGGTTACATTCAGTTGGGATAGGTATTTGCTCCTTTGGGGGGGGGAAGTTTGCACTGAATTTGTCTGCCAGGATGTTGGCTATGTCTGTAGGTTCAGTATATTTTGTACCGTTATGCAACAATTCAGAGCATATCTGGGAGTTTCCACCCATATTCCTGACATAACTAAAGAAGGCCTTGTGATTATCTTTAGTGTCTAGGGCAATTTTTCTTTCGAAACTGGCCTTTGATGATTTTATGAGGGATCATAGTTTCTTGCTAATACTGATCAGATATATTACATTATATTATATAATATTATATATTATATATATTATATATATATTATATTATATTATATTATATTATATTATATTATATTATATTATATTATATTATATTATAGGTTGGATACATGATAATAATATAGTATTTATTTGATTATATTTTAGCACATTGCCTATTAATTGCACATGGAAGATTTTTTGTGGGGTAAATTATTTATATCAATGTGTCATTTCCATTATAGTGTAAAAGTATTGTTTGTAATGGTTCATGATTTAGCAACATAATCATGATAAAAACAGTATTCTATTGTAGTGTGTATTATGTTAATTTTAAATTAAGACAGAATGTATAGGTATTTATATGGGGTATGCATCTTTAAGGTAATTAATTGAGGACTTGCATTTAACTGTAATAGGAGATGATTAGTTAGAGTATATATTGCATAGGAAGTATGTAGTTCACCATCTAATGAAGTCCAAATGGCATGATAAAAATGCGGTGATTCAGTTAAGCACTAATGTGGATATGTTCTGAAATAAAGTCTTTCTTTTTAATTCCTGGGTGTTGAAGTATGTGAAATTTTCTTGGCTGCCTCCACAGTGCCTATAGAAAGTGTTTATATTACAAAAGGGGCTAACACTGACAAATGATTAAAACTAAATGTAAAAAAGTGCATTATTATCTCCTTTGGCAAAGAGGATGTCCCTGCAAATTTAATATTGGCAGCACTCCCCTAAGTTTAAACCCAGTGGTGTTATATTTGGGAACACTGGTTGATAACAACCTTAGCTTCGATCACCATGTGTCCACAGTGGTAAGGAAAAACATCTACTTTGCTCATCTCATAAGTAAGGGCATCGCATACAAGACTAAGGCTGTTATAACTCTTCTGTACATGACCATAATCAGAACATTAATAGAGTACAAGTTTCTCTTTTGCATGAACCTCACCAGTCACCTGCAGCAGCTGGAGAGACCACAGAGATTTCTCATCAAGAAAATTCAGAGCCTCCAAAATAAGACCTACATGGAAAAACTAAAGCCATGTCACTGTACTCTGTACCTTACGGGCTGCTGAGAGGTGGCTTGTGTCTAACCTACAGAGCAGTCTCTGACCCTGCCCTGATGGAAATGCTGCATGTCTACAAATCAAATGCAACAAGAGTCACTTGCTCTAGGGATCTCAACCTAGCCTGTGACATTAACAGAACATGCTGGAGAGACAGCTATATCTCCCAGAGACTGATGCTCCTCTGGAATAATCCTCCCACGATGTCCATTCTAACAAATGTACTAATTAAAAAAAATATATATTCTTTATTATAGATAGAGTGCAAATGAATAATTGTTGGGGGTGTGTGCAAAAAATATGCTGGAATATAAAGAACTTGTATTTCAGGGGGAAATACACAAAGATGAATTCTTGGGGTCTACTTTACATGATCGACATTTCAAAATGTCGAAGACCTTATGGCCAAGACCATATGATCGACATTTGAAATGTCAAACATGTAAAGAAGAAAAAAAAAAAAAAAAAACCCAACAAACACTCACCATAACACTGCTAGCAGGGGGGCAAGCCGTCTTGCACCCCCATGGGGGTCTCTGTCCCTCCACCCCCCCTGTAACTTAAATATACCAACTCCGAGATTGCACTACAGTGCAGGAATGGAAATTTTTCCATTCTGCACTGTACGGAAATGCCAGTTCTGCATGGTCGGCATTTCAAAAGTCGATCATATGGTCTCGGACATATGCTCTTCGACATTTTGAAATGTAGACCATGTCAAGGGGACCCAAATTCTTGACAATAGAATAACCAGTAATTCCATCTATCTTCGGTATTCTGAAGGTTCATAAATGTGTTCCAAATCCCCCATTTAGACCAATAGTCATAGCAGGTAGGTCGAAAACTGAATCTTTATCAGCCTTTATTGACTACCATGGAAAGCACATATTGGATTCTCATACACACATACTTAAAGATTCTTGGCATTGTTTGAATGTCCTTAAAACACCGACTTTGATGAAAATGTGTCTTTTATAACAGTGGATGTGATTAATTTATTTAAAACAATACCACATGAGGAAGGCATGGAATTTTTCTATGAAGCCTTGTGTGGTAGTGACAGACTGACTAACACCTAGGTCAATACCATTACTACCATGATGCAAGTTGTGCTTAACAATAATTATTTGTACTTCAAAGGAGAATTGTTTCTACAAATGTCTGGTGTAGCAATGGGTGCAAAATGTGCACCTATTTATGCTAATTTAGTCTTGGCAGAGTGGGAAAAAGTCCACATATTCACTTCAACACACATGAAAAACATTT
Organism: Protopterus annectens; assembly: GCF_019279795.1. Lineage (NCBI taxonomy): Eukaryota > Metazoa > Chordata > Ceratodontiformes > Protopteridae > Protopterus > Protopterus annectens. The sequence continues at coordinate 442,650,486 of NC_056741.1, read as the reverse complement.
TGCGGTATGTTAGAGTTTTAGATCTGATCTTGTGGAAAGGAAATGAGGAAGAGTTTGTGGAATTTTTTGATCATATCAGTAAAACCACTACTTTCTTGATTTACTAATAAGATTAACTATGAACGTATTGATTACCTAGACATTCATATATATAAGGACCTTGTTAATAAGAGGTGGGGGCCCAATATATACAGAAAGGAGATTTATTCTAATGCAATGTTACATTATGATAGTTGTCATCCCCCACACCAAAAAAGAAGTATTATCAAAGGTCAAATGGTCAGACTTTCAAGGTTAGTCAGTGATGATGCTAATTTTCTTACCAAATTACAAATTTTGATTGGGTTGTTCTTGGACAGAGGTTACCCCAAGGATCTTTTAAAGAAACTTAAAAAAGAAATAATAAAATTCCGAGGTAACAAATCTGCACCCATTTTAAAAATGGATTTACAGGTAAACGTTGTGACAAGTGACGTCAAGAAGAACAGACAAGGAGCTCTGGTTGTAAAGTACAATAATTCTTGTGGGCAATATATAGTTGTCATACTTAACAACCACTGGACTGTGTTTTATTCCCAAAAATTGGTTTCTAAGCTTGGGGACAGACCAGTTGCAACATATTCTAAGGGCAGAAGCCTGAATAAATTGGTTTGAAAGTGGGAATAGGTCCACAAACAAACAGAAATCTAAATTTGAAAATCTTTAAATGTGGTCGTTGTAGAATGTGCAAATTTGTTAATGATGATCCATAGATTGTCATTCCTGGATACAATAGAATGTTATGTTGTCCTGGCAAGTGCAACTGTAATACAGATTATGTAGTTTATGTAGCTTCCTGCATTTCCTGTATGGCATTCTAAGTAGGGAAAACTACTAGAAAACTGAGGGAACGTATGGCAGAACACACAAGAGATATAAAAAAAAGAAAACTACTACTGCTCTCTATGTCCATTCTACCAAATGCACTAATTAAAAAAAAATGTCATTCTTTATTATAGATAGAGTGCAAATGAATAATCGTGTGTGGGGGGGGTGGTGATGCAAAAAATATGTTGGAATATAAAGAACTGGCATGGCAAGTAAGATTGAATGCCATGGCTAGCCCTGGTATTAATGAAGCTTGTTTTATCAGCAGTGTATTGAAACTAAGAGCCCAGTTAAAATAATGGCTTCGACACTGCCAATAAAACACAATGTTTTTTTTATAAGGTATCTATATACCTGATAACATACAAGGTTTTAAAGTGTAAATGTTTATGTTTTTTCAGAATGAATTTTTCTTGATATGGTGTATGTCTTTAAACATTTATGTTAGATAAGGGTCACCTGTGTTTGATTTTCCTTATTTAAGGATTGGGTGATGTGCAGTTTTCAACTCTAATGATGCCCTAGGTTTATGGTGGGCGAAAGCGCTCAGTTTGTTGTTTCTTTATAATAAATCTTTCTTGCTTTTATGAACAGCAGTTTTGCACTTATTTGGAGGTAACAAGCACTTAGTCAGCTTGACTCTACAGCTTGCAGTGGTGATTTTTTGTTTTTTCTGCTGAATTCATTCCATCTAACCATGGCCAATTAGGGAATGCAGATATAACATGGCTACGCTTGTAAAAGCCCTAGGGCCATTAGCCTAGTAACTTCCTCTGAAACTATGACTCTATGGTAAAATTAGTGTGGGTTATTTACAAGGAGCTAATGACTCAAGTATGACTAGCGTTTGGTCTTGCAGAGGGGGTTCCCAGTGGGAGTGGGAGTGGGTGTACATAAGGGTTCAGCTCTGAGCCCACTGCTGTAAACACTAATGATGAACTACATTAGCAAACAGGTCACAGGAGACAGCCCAACAATGTTGCTGTGTTGCAGACAATATTGCATTACACGATCAGCTCTGAGCCCTTTCTTATTTGCAATGGTGATGGACAGGTTGACAGACGAGATCAGACAGGAGTCCCCATGGACTATGATGTTTGCAGATGACATTGTGATCTGTAGTGAGAGTAGGGAACAGGTGGAGGAGACCCTGGAGAGATGGAGATATGCTCTAGAGAGAAGAAGAATGAAGGTCAGCAGGACTAAGACAGAATATATGTGTGTGAATGAGAGGGAGGATAGAGGAATGGTGAGGATGCAAGGAGTAGAGGTGGCAAAGGTGGATGAGTTTAAATACTTGGGGTCAGTAGTTCAGAGTAACGGTGAGTGTGGAAGAGAGGTAAAGAAGAGAGTACAGGCAGGATGGAATGGGTGGAGAAGAGTGTCAGGAGTGATTTGTGACAGACAAGTACCTGTGAGAGTGAAAGGGAAGGTCTACAAGAGGGTAGTGAGACCAGCTATGTTATATGGGTTGGAGATAGTGGCATTGACAAAAAGATAGGAGTTTGAGCTGGATGTGGCAAAGTTAAAGATGTTAATGTTTGCACTGGGTGTGACGAGGGTGGACAGGATTATGAATAAGTATATTAGAGTGTCATCCCAGGTTGGAAGGTTTGGAGATAAAGCCAGAGAGGCAAGATTACGTTGGTTTGGACATGTGCTGAGGAGGGATGCTGAGTCTATTGGGAAAAAGATGCTAAGGATGAAGCTACCAGGTAACAGGAAAAGAGGAAGGCCTAAGATAAGGTTTATGGATGTTGTGAGAGAGGAGGGATTGGGAGGGTGGCCTAATGGTTAAGATGTTTGCCTTACAAACACAAGGTTCAGGGTTCAAGTCTCACAAGGGATAATTGGCTAGGCTTAAAAAAATGGCTTGCAAGGGCAGTTAGCCTAGTACTAATCTATGAACCTATCTATGAACCTATCTATGGTTGGTGTGACAGAACAAGATGCAGAGGACAGGAAGAAATGGAAACAGGTAATCCGCTGTGGCGACCCCTAATGGGAACAGCCAAAAGAAGATGATGATTGCATTACATGCAGACATTGAGCAAGAACATCAGCAAAGGATAGGGGAGTGTAATGCAAAACTGAAAGCACATGTTATGAAACTGAGTACAGATAAGGCAGTTGTAATGGCAGGAAATTGGGGAAATCAGAGGAACATGAGAAATGAGATAGGAAGTTAGTAGAACAGGTTAACATCTTCAATTATCTGGGAGGGGTGGTTGAGGAGAAAGGAAGTCTGAATAAGGAGGTCAAAGCAAGAATCAGAGAAGTTGCATTAAATTAGCACAGAGTGCTGCAGTAGTATAGGAGAGAAGAATGTCAAAGACACAAGAAAGTAAGGTTTACAAATTAGTGGCTGAACTAGTACTACTGTATGATATAGAAATCTGGGCAGTAAAGGCAGAGCACTTGAGGAAACTAGATGTAATAGATATGAAATGCCTGAGATGGGTGGTAGGATGCCCACTTTGGGAAAGATGAAGAAATGAGAATATCAGAGCAGAAGCCAAATGCAGAGATGGACAAAAATAACAAATTACAGTGGTTTGGGCACATGTAGAAAAGTAGAAGACAACCTGCTGAAGAAGACTTGGGACAGACAGGAAGTAGGCAAGAGGAAACAAAGATATCCAGTAAAGAGATGGATGAATTGTGTGAGAGAAGACCTGCGAGAGTCAGGCATGAATGTTGAAGAAGGTAGGGGAATAGGACTGAAATGAAAGAGATGGTGGCAGTTGACATGACATCCCGATCCCACATAGAAAATGGAGAAAAAAAGGGGGTTGATGATGATAACGATGACGTAGATGTACACCATGTTTCTTACAGACAGTTATTCTCAGACCATCTGGGCCAGGAACGTTCCCTGCTGGGGTGGTTTGTATTGCTTTTTTAACTTCTTTCCTGGATATAGAAGATGTAGACAATCTGCATCCTGCTTCAGTCTGAGAGGAGTAACCATCTCTAGTAATGCATGAGCTTTCCCATTAAATGTCTTTCCTGTTTTGCTATGTTCATTATATAAAGATGAATAATGCTTCCTAAACTCCACTGTAATTGCCATTGGTAATGAAATAAGAAACCCACCACATTTCAAGGCATAATGAGATTAAGTTTTGTGCTGCTTAAGTCTGTAGGCCAATAAAATGCCCTGTGTGTTTCCTTATAGCCCTGTTTGGAATGAGGTTCTTTTGATAGACAAAGTAACTTTCTCTCTTGTCAGTTGTGCTAATTATGTTTTAACTATTTTACTTTTTTAATGTGTCCTTGCTTTTACATTTTCTCTGTTTGCATACTTTCCATAAAGTATTTACATGACTTCTGATTCTCTCAATTGATTATCTAGTCTTGATAAAAATTTAGCTTAAGTTATATTACAAATAGATACGAGTTTCCACTTGAACAATTCCAACCAAGTAAAAATGGAAAGACTGGATAATGGATTTAGTGGTTTGGGCACATGTAGAAAAGTAGAAGACAACCTGCTGAAGAAGACTTGGGACAGACAGGAAGTAGGCAAGAGGAAACAAAGGATAGCTGCCTGTCCTCTGCATTACTTTAACTTAGATAACATATACTCCAGGAATATAGGCCCCTGTTAGTAAGTGGTTTGGTTTCCCTTGTTTATTTTGTGCTGTTGGAGTATTCTAAGGTGCCCTTTTGATTATATACATCACAGGGGATAGCTGCCACTCCTGAAGCCGAGGATATCTCATCAACTGATAAAAGACAAAGTTTTTTTTTCCACTGGCTTTAACCCCCCCCCCCGAAGTAATATATATAAAGTGTATTCCTCCAACAGAAAACAGTCAATCATCAACTAGTTACATATCCTGCATGGTCTCCTTTAGTATATGTTGTGCCTTTAAATGTCTTTCTGAGTTTGATATACTTCTTTCTGTAATAAAGTCATTTACAACATTAAAGACTCTACTCATAATTATCTGTACAATATCACACCCCAGGTGTATAAGTTGCTCAATATCTTGCCAAGGAAGGTCAGATCATTTGTCTTAGAACCACAAACATTAAAAGATATAAGCTGCCTCTCTTGATATGTCATATGCATCATATTCCATCTCTACTTCTTCCCCATTTCATGCATTCTTCCATTTAATTGTCATCTAAATAAATACCACTACCACACTTTGAAGAGGTAGCAAAGTATCAATAACATTACTAAAACACATGTGCATATACCTGCTGCAATTTTCAGCACTTATAGAATCAACATATCTATTTGTATTTCTCTTGACTTTAGAATCAAGCATCCAGCAATAAAAATCATTGTTCTCAACATGTATAACAAACACATTTTAAATATAAACAATCCCCCATAACATTAAAAAAAGGAGCCAGTAGGATAGTAAAATACAACTGCACATGCTCTGATGCATTCTGCATATGCGAGGTGCTATGTGGGAAACACACACACACTATTCGAAAGCTAAACAAAGAGTTCTTAATCACCAGTATAAAGCAGCTTTTTGATTACAGCACTAATTATGGTGTAATGCACATATGGGTTATATCCCAGATGAAAAGAGGCACATTATACAACGACCCCCCCATTAATATTCAAAAACGTGCACGCTGACCAATTCGAGTTATAGTAATGGAAATAGGTCATGTCGCCCAGATTTTTTCCATTACTGTAACTCTTACAGCAACACTGTCTCTCTATGTTAAACCCATTTAACATAGCGAAACAGTTTGTAAAAAGCAACGGAGATCTTGCTTTCTCCGTTGCTTTTTTCAAAACTGTCTCACTATGTTTAGTGGGTTTAACATAGTGAAACAGCTTTAAAATAAGCAACGGAGATTCTCTGTTTCTTTTTTTAAAGCTGTCTCGCTATATTAAACTCCTTTAACATAGCAAAACAGTTTGTAAAAAGCAACAGAGATCTTGCTTTCTCCGTTGCTTTTTTCAAAACTGTCTCGCTATGTTAAACATTGTAAAATATTAATGCTCAAACTGTATGAAACACAATACTAAACTGGTTTCAAAACTATATATTAAATAGACACCAGGCTGTAAAATGGCAAAACAGTTTTTCAGCCTTCCTCCCCATGTCATTGGGGGTTCCCCAAAGGTTCATACTTGGTACCTTACTCTTCAACATCTTCATAAACAACCTCCAGCTAGCTACCAAGCCCACCATTATAGTCCAGTTTGTAGATGATGCTACAGTAATCTGCTCTGCCCATATCCTAGAACAATTACAAGAAATCGCTCAGAATTCCCAACCCTCCATCAAAGCATGCCTGGCACACTCAGAACTTCTGCTAAACTCACCCCCAAAACAAAACTAATTATTTTCACAACAAAACCACTGACAGCACAAAAACATTCTTCAGCATCTCCTTATCCAGCAATAGAAAAACTGAACTTGTCACACACATCAAACTCCTAAGCATAACCACAGGTAAAAATCTTAAACTGGACCCCCATATAAAACATGCAGTTAAAAAAAAAACAAACTTACAAAAAAATGTGGTTCCCTATATACAATTAAATGCTACCTAAACAGGTACTGCAAGAGAGCAAATCACCTCATCATATCTACGGCCTACACTCTAATATACAGCCCCCATCTTCACTAATTTGCAAACCCAATCAACAAGCAGAAACACTTCAACAATACTCTAACAAAGTGGTTGAATTTGCAGTAAACCTACAATGCAGGTTGCTTCACTGCTTTTCAATAAAACTTCTAGACTGGCTAGAGTTCCCTCACCACTTAACCCTCTAACAGTGTTAACTTGAAATCTCCTCAATAAACCTGTAAAATGCCCATCACTGAATTGTATAATCTCCCATTATAACACCAAAAGACTCCTTCATTCTCCAGACAAATGCCTACTACTTGTAACAAAATCAAACAACACTCTTGAGGACTCATTATACTCAAATTACATCCCTCCATCTCTCAAGCAAATGAGCAATATATACTCCAACTGAAAACATTTCTACATGACTCCTGGTTGTGGTCTTGCACATCTCCAGGCTAACGTCATTTCACCAAATTAAATCTGGCAATTTACCCACCCAAAGTTGCTAGACAATGTCATCCTTTTCCTCGGTTTTCCTTTTATTGCTCTTAACTCCCACCCTACTCACTTACCTCTGATTTATTTTTCCTCCTCCTCAGATTTAACATTATTGTTCTATATCTTTCACTGCTACATATAAATATAGCTGTCTCTAAGTAATATGATATAAAATTATTCCTCTGATGCCTATATGACATCTATGGTGAAGCTGAATGTTGGAAAATCTGGACACTCATATATGAAACAACTCTACACAAATATGGAATTCTCTTGCAATTCAATATATGCAACACTGAATGCTAGCTTACAACTGAAGGCACTCTGAATGTAAATATCATGCCTTATAAAGTAACTTTTTATTTGACTGTGTATCAGATGCATGAATTTTATATGTAAAATATCTGCATTCACTAAAATTGTCTGTAAACATCTATTCTATTCTATTCTTTTGTGGAGTTTTTTTCCTGGACCAATGGTGAAAAGTGGTTTATAATTACCATTGATTACTCAGATCTTATCTCCTTGGTCTTTGCATACTTTTTGATTTTAGAAGAGATGTTGTATGTTTTTTGTTCATTGAGACAGACAGATATTTCTTCAAGCCCTTATTCTGTAATAGTTTTCAGGGAATATTATCCTTTAGAACTGTTCCCTGAACACTTTTCTTCATATTAACACTAGGTTGTCCCCCCGAATTCATCCAGAGAAGCAATTCTACTTGAGACTTAAATGGCAAAGAGCTGCTTGCTAGCAATCTTTCTTCATGGCTGATCTAGACTTTCTCTTCCTATCTGCGCTCTATGATCCTGCTGGTTCATATTTTTATCCCCTAAACCCAGATCTCTCTCACTAGAGTAGACAGCATATTTGCTCATATTGGTTGGAAGCAACAGTCTGTACGTAGATAAGGAAAGACATCACCATCTCCATGGACTGGGAATTCTGTTGTTGTTCAACCTCATATTTTCTGACAAGGTATGAGGTGCTCACATCCTAAAGTTTGTATCTCAGTAAAAACAGAGGTTCAACTGTGTAAATAAACAGTTAGTGCAAACCCCACCTTTATACATGCAACATGTTAATATACTTAAAATAGTTGCTGTGTTGTTTTTAAAACACAGAACCCGGTATAGGAAACTCTCTACATTTTTCAAATGCTAACAACTGTAGTGCATCAAAAGGAGCAGAGGGAGGCGTTACACCCTGAGTGTACTGTCATTCGGATGAGTAGTTAAACTGAGGCTCCATCTGCCTGAGATGGTAGTAGCTCTGGTGGATGTAAAATGTTTCATGGCACCTATTGGAAGGAATAGGGAAAGTTCCCTGATGCCATGGCCAAAATTTCCTTATCCTAGAAAGACTAACCTGGTCAACAAAGAATAAATAAATAAATACAGTAATTAATAAATACATAAATGTCTTAAGAAAAAAATCTTGAAAGAGGCTTATTGCATGACCCTCCAACATAATTTATTTTACATTCTTTCAATTTGCTCAATATTTCTTTGTTTTTCTTACAAATAAAAATCACATAATTTGAGTCTGAAGCTGACCTGGCTTTGGAGCAGAGTATCTATCTAGGATGATGAGCTAATCCAGACCCATAGTTTTAGGCAAGATATCTTTATCAATTGTTACTCTTAGTTCAACTATCCACAGATTGTTCCACCGTGCATGATGCTCTCTGTCAACTACCCACAGACTGCTCCACCTAGCATGATGCTGTATGTCATCTACTTTCCACACCAACTTAGAGATGTTTATTTTAGCTTCTTAAATGGCAGTATCCATGTGTTGGATCCTCTGTGCATTAAGTGAGACTGCCAGTCCTAAACATCTCACCTTAGCACTGATTTAGCAAATTTCTTTAGAGTTACTGGCTGCCAATTAAGTCTGTTTTGCTGTGTCTTCTACAGCCTTGTTGACTAGAGCTTTAAGGCTTTCCATCTTCCCTTCAATCATGGTAGAGGCTTCAGGGTCACTCCAAAGGAACATTGCAGGAGAGATCCAAGCACTGTTTGAATCCATGATGCCTACTTTATAAATCCTGAATGAACGTTAGTAAATTAGTATGAAGAATAATTCTATAGTTATTTAAGTTCTCCAGTAGAGATCTTTGGTGATTCACATTTCACCTGGGCATGGAGCTATCAGATCATCCTGACACCATGCTGAAAGTTAACTCTTCCCCCTCTGGATTTATGAACATTTTACATCAAGCATGGAGTGGGTTCATCTGTAATTTGGGAAATGACAGTGGATTGTGATGTGCCTCAACGATGCAACTGGTGATACAGATGTAATACAGGGTGTCTGTCATTTTTAGTTGCTGCTTCCCCACTTATCAGTGATGGTAGTAAGCAGGTGCCCCCTCTGATGATGCAAAGCAATCATAGAGTGATTTAAGAAGAGTACATCATGAGGGGTGCCTGGATTTGTGAGTGCAATATGTGTGTTTGCTCCAGACTGGGAGTAGGCATTAATACAAACAATGCATGTTTGAGGATATATGACTAGTCTTCATGAGGGGTTTAATCAGGATATAACCTTTAGAAGATATGTCACATGATGCACAGCTTCCTGTGGTTAGGACATTAGGCACATAGGTTCATGGGGTCATAGGCAAATGTTAGCCATTAGTCTGAAGACCATTTCAGTCCTAGCAATTCAAAAATTTCCTCTAACCTCAAAGAGGGCAATGCAGGATAGATCAGGACAGAAACTGAGAATGCCTATTCAATTATATAGGGTTACCTTGAAGGTGGTAAGGGTGCTACTCTGCTTGACATTTAGTGAAAGTTTGTTCCAGAGGTGAGAGATACACTGGGATATGAATTTATCATGCCAACGTGTTTTATTTATTTCCTGATGAAGGTTTAGTTCCTTTAACCAAGTATTTAATGTACCGTTAGTTCTAGAAAGGAATAGGAGGTCAGATAAGGTTAGAGCATTCATTTTTGAGGTCACTGTTTTAAAGTGAAACTATACATTATATATACATACACACGCGTGTGTGTGTGTTGCCTTGATCATTTCAGACTGCATTTAACTCTGTATTATGTGTGTAATTTTTTATACTGATTTAAGATCTTTTTTGTGCACATTTAAAATACACTTTAATAAATGAAACTTTTCAGTCTTTAATAAATTAAACTTTTCAGTCTTTAGCAGCATAATCAGGTCTTAGACTTTCCATATATCTGTCTGCTTTCTTCAACAGTCTTCCATATCTGTGAACCATCATTTACTTTACCTAGACTGAATCTAATGTATACTACCAAATCCTTGTAAAAAGATGTAATCTTATGTAATTGTGATCATAATTCTGCATTTCTCCATGCTGAATTTTAAACCAGTGCTCTTTGCTAAAATATCTGAAAAATCCATCCATCCATCAACAACCCCTTTTTCCCATTTTTCTACATGGGGTCAGGGCATCACTTCAGCAGTGACAGTCATCTCGAGCCAAGTAAATAAGTTAAGTTAATGTTTATTATATAATGGCCACAGTTAATGTCTTTAAGTTGTAGCATTATGCAAACAAGTGTACAAAGACGTGCGTCTGGAGCATTTCTGCCCTGGCCTTCACTGTTCCAAGTCAGACTTTCCTGGTAAACAAAGGTTAAATAAATAAATAAGTTAAATAAAGTAACTGTGTTACCCTACTGCTTGCTTGGAGCAGAATGGATTTTATAACTTACTGAGGGTAAAATGTTAAATTTCAACTCCACGGTTGCTGTTTTCATAGGAAATAATGGCTGGTGTCCTGTCTAAGTGTGCACGAGCAGCAATTCCTGCCTTCTGGAAGATTCTTCCCACATCATCTTTGTGAGAACATGGCAGTGATATACATACAAGTTCAGAGGTGTGGAAGGCTTGCTGCCCTGTAAAAATGATTTTTTTGTTGAGTTGTTTTCCTGATGAATTGTGCTTAGTAGGTTGTTCCTTCATTGAGCTGTAACTTGGTAATTCAGAGTGGAAGCAAATAAGTCTTCAGAAAGAAAACATTCTTGCAGTGAGAGACAGGCCTTTTAGCAATTAAAACTCTATGCATACTTCTGAACTGTGCCATGTCTGAAAAAAAAAACAGTTTATTACTTTCCCTCATATTGCACCCTGATGATCTTTACTTACTTAATGTTAAAATTACAGGTCAAGCAATAATGGAAAACATGTAAAGTCAAAGGGTGGGATTCTTAAACATTTGTTTTAAAGCAGAAAATGCTTATGGTTATTTGCGTGAGGAAATACTATTGGGAGTGGTACATTCCAATCCATAAATGTAGCATTGTCAGTATTATTTTGTAGTGTAATTAGCATAAACAATTTCCTGTAACTGCAATTATAACATACATCAAATCATTACAGAGCACAGGTTAGCATTTAGTATGTTCTACAGCCTAGAACTCTTGATTTGTAGCTGAAGGATTGTGATACTGGGGCCAGTTACATGCTACATCATTGGACATTATGCCTTGGACAGTGGCTGCACTGAAGCAGCAGCCTCTCCGCATCTGTCCATAATTTTAAAACCTGGTTGTAACTAGTAGTGCTATGATGGGGGTTTGGCTGCTGTACCTCTGGACACTTCTGAATCCTGCACCCTTCATCCTGCTGCAGCCAGTCATGCCAAATGTGTATTGCCCTACCAACCTAGTTGAATGTAATATATTCATAAATCCCTGTAATATACTGGATTACATTCAGGTGGTTGATTGCAGTGAACTGATGTTTCAGTTCAACTAACCACTTGTAACTGAATCCTGTGCAGTTTATGTGGGGATTGTGACTTTGCCCACTGTTATGCACTTGCCAGTTAGCACATTTAGAGATGTAGAGATGTGGGACATGCAGGAATGCTTGCCACTGCAAAGTATTTTTTTTGTACAGTGTACTGTTGTCATTCAGTTGTGATTTGATCAGTTAGTTTTGATCAGTGGAGTCCTAGAAATTTGTGAGCATTGCAATTTGGTGTATACTGCAAGCAGAACATTTAGATACAGTATACCAGAGTAATTCAACATAGCACTTTTAGTAATATTCTAATGAAATTAAACTGGACAATGGGTACTGCCACATGCATGCATGTGAGGTGGCTCTGGAACAGTTTCCTGGACAATGAAAATTCAGAATAATGCTATCTGAGGTTGTGAGTGTGTGTGTGTGTCTGTGTGCGTGTGTAGGGGGATTTCAGTGGGCTACAATTATTCATTATATATGTATGGGGATGGTAAAAACAGAGGTCCCCTTGACAATACTACCTCACAACTTCTGGGTCTGAGATTTACTCCTAAATTGTGCTCATTCTCTTTGCAGACTTTTTGCATGCATGTTCTCATCACGCCAGCTTCATTCCTGTATAAGATTTTCTGGGTTCTACATTTTTCTTGCCCCTGCCAAAAAAAAACATAGTGGTTAACTGGCTGTGGTATACTACATATATAGATCTATGTCTATATCTATATTAATATCTATATCTAATCTCTCTCTCTCTCTCTCTGAATATATGGATTTGTATCACTTCACTGAAAGATCATTTCACTGACACCCATTTCATTGAGACCAAATCACCTATAGTTCATTTCACCTAAAACTCATTTCAGTGACAAGTAGTACTCTAAGGCAAGTCAAAGGTATATGTCCTTTTCCCCACTATAGTGCGATCCTAGTATTAGTATATATATAGTTAGGGGGGTGTAGGGATACAGACCCCCACATTGGGGGTTGTGGGTGTGTAGCCCCCCACCTAAGTTGGGTTTTACCAAATAATGTAAAACAAAACCAGACAACAGAAAACCAAATTAAGTGGGGGACTGTGCCCCCCACATCCCCCCTAAGTATATATACTAACACCAGGATCGCAGTACAGTGGGGAAAAGGACATATACCTTTGACTTGCCTTAGAGTACTGCTTGACAGTGAAATGAGTTTTAGGTGAAATGAACTTTCAGTGGAATGAAGTTTAGGTGATTTGGTTTCAGTGGAATGGGTATCAGTGAAATGGTCTTTCAATGAAGTGATACGAATCCGTATATATATATATATATATATATATATATATATATATATATATATATATATATATATGTTGGATTTACCCTTGCTAGGTTTGAGAAGAACTAGCTCTTTTATCCAATTAACAAATAAATGAAAATAAATGACTATATAAATGAACCAAACAAATAAAACAAGCAAACAAACAAATAAACAAGTGCATACATGTGCAAGCAAATACATAAATAACAGCAGCATGGGAGGTGGAAAATGATTGTCCCTGGCAATGAGTATTACTATAATGAAGGATAGTGGTAGAGGATTTAGCTTGACAGCAAGAAATGATATGTGGGAAAATAGGAAAGGGAAGATGATCTATGAGTGTGAAATTCATTTGCATTACTTTGAGGAGCTGTATTGCATGCATTTATGTATCCATAGCATCACTATGTGCTGTGACCCACCTAGCAGGTTAGTTGAATGTTTGGAATGCACAGGTGAGGTCACCACAATGCCACCAGTGATGAATTCTAATATATTCATTGGATAGGTAGGCAATGCTATGAAATGAGAGCTATAAAGATAGCATACCTCTCAATATTTTAGTGCAAAAAATCTGAACAAAGCCTAAAAATAATATGGGGATAAAGGCCCAAAAATAGAGACAGATTTTAAATATTGTTCTTATGAATTTAGAAAGTTGATAGAATAACATTTGTGTTAGCATGCATTTTTGGAAGGATTTGAAGTTTGAAAATGAAATCTATGTCATTATTTACTGTTTAATCTTTGGTGATTTTTCCAGAAAACCACACATTTTATTAGGAACAGACCAAAAATGTGACACAAAAATCTGGACATTCTGCTAAAATCTGGATAGTTGAATGGGATTGACAAATCTAGATTGCATCACACAAAACATGAAAGCACGGCTCACATTATATGCAAAGGCTGACTAGTAACTGTGCCTTCCATACACGCATGGTTAAAATGCAGTATGATACAAAACTGAGAAAATGCCTGGGGCAGGCAATTAGTTTCCTCTTGTGCTACAGCTATTGTTCTTTATTTCTAAGTGATGACAATGACATGCTTAGTGAAAACTATGTGCTACAAAATTGGAATGATATTGTTCCCTTGGACTGGCAAATCAGACTAGATGTAAAGCATTGCTGACTGTGGCTATAATGAGGCAAGAATAGTGAGTTTTTAGTCTTCTTCTTCTTCTTCTTTCGGCTTTTTCCCGATTAGGGGTTGCCACAGTGGATCATCTGTCCACTCATGATTAGCAGTGGAGTTTTACGGTGTTGAGTTGCCAGCCCGGCACCCAACCTTCCACAGAAGGCACACACATGCACACACTCACACCTAGGGCCATTTTGGAGTATCCAATCCACCTACTGCATGTCTTTGGGATGTGGGAGGAAACCGGAGAACCCAGAGGAAACCCACACGACCACAAGGAATACATGCAAACTCCGCACAGAAGGCACCCCAGCCGAGAATCGAACCGGAGAACCTCTTGCTGTGAGGTGGCTTTGTTGTGCAGGTTAGTCCCACTAGGCTGATAACCTCTTTTCAGGGAGACCCAAGGTTGGTATTTGTACCACTAGGGGTAATTTGGCCTGGACATCTGGGAACACCCCCTCTACTCTTGGTAGTCAGGGAAGGATTTGCGTGTTGCACATCCTGATTTCCTGTCCAGGCATGGAAGCAGCCAGGAGGAACAGGAAGAAAATATGGCTGATTCAGCTTTGGCTGAAAATGAAGTGAAGGTTGATGAAAATGTAGCTGAAATGGTAGAACAGCTACCAGAAGTTTTTTTTCTGATGCTGTGGGGGCAGAAAAACAGTGATATTGGAAGAAAAGGAGATTGTAGCTGTAACAGATATGGATTCAGAGTAAAGCTTTCAGAGAAGATCATTTGAAGGAGAGACACTTACCTCTGAGAAATGCATGATTATAACCCACCAATCAGGATGGTTGCGGGATGATTATTTGGAAAAAATAGTAAACCAAAGTGGACCAGCAATTTCATGGAGTGACATCATGGAGAAAAAGGAGCAAAGAAGAAAGAAGAAATAAAAGAAACAAAAATTAAGTATACAATATGCATTAACTATAAAAAAGAAGAAAGTTTGGACAGGTATAAGGTTTGGGACTCTGTCATAGCACCTCAGGTGTTAAAGCAAAAGAAGTAAGAGCATTCATTTTAATTAATAAAGAGACTTTTTGTGACTTAATATTTGAGATTGGGCAGGCCAAGAAAAAAGTTTTTGGGTGCATATGAAGAAAAGAAAAATATTTATCCATGGTCAGAATATGTAGTGCAAGCTTTATACGGACCAAAAAAAAAAAAAAAAAAGAATACTGATCCAGTTTAAAATTGAAGTTAAAGTAAAAGAACTGAAGGAAGATTTGTTAACTATTTGTAAAGAAGTAATGGACACTACAAAAATATATGATGAAAGAGGACTATGGACTGGGGGGTGTGAATGCGGAGTAATACTGAAAATGGAAAAGGATAATGTTATGCATGTGCCTAGTATTATTAATGTTCATGGTAATAGAGGTTTTGTGAAATACAGGGGTCTACCAAAGACTTGCTATTTTCGTGGAAAAAATTATCATTTAATCAATGAATGTGATAAAAAAGATGTTATTTATGTGGTAAACAAGGCATAATGCAAAAAATGTGATTTAAAGTGCAAAAAATGTGGTAATACTGGTCATTCATGGCTAGAATTTGAAATGAATGTACAAAAAAATGAAAATGAAGTCATACAGGAGAAACAGATAGAAAAATGTGTTATACAAGAAAATGCAGAAAAAGATGTGAATAATAAAGAGATTATACATGAAGTTAAAGAAAGTATCAAGGAAAAAGATACAGAGGAGACACGTGAGGAAGAAACTGATCAGCACACAGTAAGAAATAAAAAAGAATTTGATAAGGAAAAGAGTTAAACAAAGGAAAAAAAAATTCAAAAATATAATGTTTAGAGAAAATAAGAAAGGTAAGGGGTAACCATTTTATTATACTAACTCTTCTTAAAAGCTGAAAATATTAGTTTTAAATGTGAACAGTGTGAAAAATATTAAGAGGAGAATTGGTATATTACAATGGCGTACTGCAGTGGATGCACATATTATTGTTTTAGAAGATATCAGATTATTAACAGAGGAAAGAAGAACACAAGCTGAAAAACTTTGGAATGGTGTAGTAGTTTGGAACATGGAGAAAGAAGCATGCTTGAGTATATGTATATTATGTCAAGAAAGCATTAAAATATTAAATGTAACCACAGTGGAACTAGGATGAATTATGGTAATAGACTTGAGATGGAAAAATTATGTGTATAGAATTAAATCTTTATATGCATATGTAACAAAAAAAGAGAGAAAGGATATTTAAAAATATTCTTGAATATGTGTAAATATGGACATTATGGTGATGGATGATTTTAATTATAATTTAAGAAAAAATAAGAACAATTGTGATGTTAAAATGGTTTAAGAAATTATGAGAACTGGAAAGTTAAGTGTATGAGAGAATAACCACTGGACCTACAAAAAGAATGAAATTAGGACAGAGATTGATTATTTTAATATCTGATAGTTTAAAAGTTATATAAAAAGGAATTAAGTATGCTGGATTTTCATATCATGTGGCTGTATGGGTTAAAGTACAGGATGGAAAATGAAGAATATATAAGAATAGAAAAATGAATAAGGAGAATTAATGAAAAGGAATTAGATTTAGAAGAGAAAAAAGAACTTATGGAATTATGGAAAAATCATATGAATATGAAATAATTTTATGATAATTGGACTCTTTGGTAGGTTAATTTTAAATAGAAATATAAAAAAAGTGTTTTTAGAATATATAAGGAAGAAAAGAAGAAAAGAAAAAGAGAGATAAACGATATTATGTCAAGAAACATTTAGAGACTTAGTAAAGAAGAACTATTCCTTTTACGAAAAAGAAACAGAAATATATACAATGAATCAAATTAAAATTAGCAACTTGTTATATGAAGAAAATATTATTTACAAGGAAAGAAAGAAGAGGTAGCACCATATTTGAGTAAAATTATAAAAGAAGGAAAAATAATAAGAGAATTAAAAAAATAAGGAAGTAAGCAAATAAGACAGCAAGAAGGAATATATGAAATAATACAAGAATATGCATTGGAATTATTTGTTAAAAGACAAGAAAACAGAACAAATTTATAAATGTAAAAAATTAAATAATGAAGATAATGAATTTTTAGAAGAAAACATAATGATGAAAGAATTGAATGAAATTCTAAAATATATTAACCTGAATTCTGCAGCAGGATTGGATGGGATTGAATATGGTATGAATAATGAAATGAAAGAGTGACAAAAAATAATTTTTATAGATGTAATGAATACATGGTTAGAAACTGGAATTAAGGAGAAAGAGATATGCACAGGAGTTATAACATTGAATAATATGGTTTATAACATTTTTATGAGAATAATAACAAAAAAGTTACAAAAATGGATAAAATATATGTATTCGGAAGAAAAGGAAAAGGAAGTCAAGAGTTATTATGGATAGTAAGAGAAATAGTTGATGATATCATAAATAAAAATGTAGAAGCAAAAGTTATGATAGGGAATATAAGTAAAACCTATGATAATATTCTGTATAAATCATTATGGGGAAGTTTGCAGGCATATAATGTAAGTAAAAAATATTACAAGTAATAAAATCTGTTTATGAAAGGAACTATGTGAAACTAAATGTAAATCGCTGGATTGGGGAAGAAATAAAAATAGAATGTGGAATAAAGCAGGGCTGCCCAGGTAGTGGTATCATTTTCTCATTAGTTATGAATGTAATAGTAAAAGAAATTAATAAAATGTCTAGTAGAGGTGGGTAGAAAATGATGAAGGAAGTACAATTGCCAATAATGTATAATTATGTGGATGATATTGTATTAATTGTTGAAAATAAAGTATGGATGGAAAAAGTAAATGAAAAATTAAGTATAAATTTAAAAAACTGGTTTAAGTATAAATAAAGAGAAAAGTAAAGGATTTGGTTTTGAAGGTATGATATGAGGCATTGAGTTTAATGAAAAATATATAGATATATTGCGGATAATATTTGGAAGGAAGGAATACAGACAACAACAATGGGATAATGTACTCAAAGAAGTAAAGGATATGACTAATTTATGGAAGTCATATAGATTTTCATATAGAAAAAAATCACACTTGTTAAACAGCATGATAATAGAAAAAATTGGTTATGTTGCTAACATATATATGATTCCTATTAAGTATGAAAAGGAATTAATGATGATTATATTTTCTTTTATATGGGCTCTAGACTGAAGGGCAGCCACGGTGGTGCAGCGGTTAGCGTTGCCGCCTCACAGCAGGAGGTTCTCCAGTTCGATTCTCAGCTGGGGTGCCTTCTGTGCGGAGTCTGCATGTCCTCCCTGTGGTCGCGTGGGTTTCCTCCGGGTGCTCCGGCGTCCTCCCACATCCCATAGACATGCTGTAGGTGGATTGGACACTCTAAATTGACCATAGGCATGACGTACCTTCTGTGGAAGACTGGGCGCCGGGCTGGCAACTCAACACTGTAAAACTCCACTGCCAATCATGAGCAGACAGGTGATCCGCTGTGGAGACCCCTAACCAGGAAAAGTCGAAAGAAGAAGAAGAAGATGGGCTCTAGACTGAATGCAGTCAGGAGAGGGATTCTATATATGAAAGAAGAGCAAGGAGACTTGGGTTTAATAAACCCAATAGTACACACAGCATTTTAATTGTATATAAGGTACTAAAAGGAATTATGAAGGAAAATAAAAACTTGATAGAAATGATACTATATTATAAATACAAAGAACTGTGGGGAAGAATGGAAGTTAAAAAAGAAGTAAATGCATTGTGAATGAAGAAATGAAAGAATATCAAAACAAAATTGTGTTATGGAAAATAAAAATGATTATATTTGAGAAAAATAGAAAGAAATGGTACTTAGGTATTATGAAAGCATTAGGGGGTGCTGTAAAATACTGGGGACAACCCAAACATGTTTATATTTTATTTTTATTTTTTTAAGGAAAAGAAGGACACTTCATAAGTAACTGTGACAAAATAAAATGTTATATTTATGGGGAAATGGGATGTGATGCAAAAAATGTGATCTCAAATGTTATAAATGTAACAAATTTGGACATTTATGGATGGACTGTAAAAATGAAAATAAGAGTAAGGAAAAAGAAAAAGAAAGAGAAGGAAATGAACAAAGAGAAGAAATTTTAGAAGTAGTAGAAATAAAAAAATAAATAAATGAAAAAATAATAAAGAGTCCATAGAAGAAGATTCTGTAATAATTGATGACAAAGACATAAATTGGTAGGTAGTAAAAAAATAATTCTATTGGTAAAAGGGGAAAAAGAAAATGTAAATGGATAAGTACAAAAGAAAAAGAAAGGAAATGGATGAAAAAGAACACATACAGCTAATGATTGGGGCTTGGTATAATGGTCAGGGTGTTTGACTCACAGACACAAGGTAGAAGATTGGTATAATGATTAACATGTTTGACTCACAGACACAACGTACAGTGCTTGATTCTCACTTTTGGGAGGGAAATAGAATATAATGGCCTAGTAATTACCTGTGAACTTATGAAACCATGAATTTAAGAAAAAGGGAAAAATGAAAATTTCTGAGTGTTTTTTTGTAAATGTGAATATCAATAAAAATATAGTAAGAAGAATAGGGATTTTTGGTTGGTGTAATGCATGCAATGTGGATATAGTTATATTAGAAGATACAAGATTTTTAACAGATAAAGAAAGATTACAAACAGAGAAATTATGGGTAGCAAAGATAATCTGGAATTTGGAAAATGAGAGATGTTTTGGGAATAGCCATATTCTGTAGAAATACATAAAGATATTAGATGTAACTTTAGCAAAAATGGAAAGATTAACCATTGTAGATTTAAAATGGAAAGAAAAAGTATACAGAATTATAGCATTATATACTTATACTAATTGTAAAGAAAAGAGAAGCTTATTTCATCAGAGTTTAGATGATCCATGGGATTCAATAAACTCTGTGTAGACTTCACATGAAGCCTATGTGGAGTTTATGTGTTTGCATGGCAAGCAGCTGAGCTTAATGCATATTCATGTTGTGTACTGCATTCAAACGTAAACAAGCAGGGTTTAGTAGCTGGTAGTAGTGTTGGTGGCCAGGAAACCGGGTAAAGCAACATGGATAATGAACTTGTTTACATTACAACTTGGACAATTGAATGGGGAACAGGAAATTCATCCCTGGTTTGGCACCAATGTCTCTAATGGACACAGGCAACTTGTAAATGGTTCATCTCCCAGGCCCCTGCTTATAAATGTTTAATCTCCCAACCCCCTGCTTACACTTATCAAGGGTATCAGAACTTGCCAGACATTTAGGATGCATAGCTAGGTTTAGAAATGTCCTTGTGGTCGTTAGGATAGTAAACACCTATGAACCTATGAACCTAACACTGGGTTAGCAGGATTGCATGGAATGCCACAATGATTACCAGGGTTAATCATATATTTAAGCAATAACTGATGATGTGGTGTGGTATATTAAAGATTTATCCACAGTTGGCATGGTTTAATTATGAGGGTGAAGCCCGAGTGATTAAATAGAGCCAACCTTGGGTAGATTTCAATATACCACAACAATGGAGTTGGCTATTGCTATTATACATTGACATTATTTAATGAAAAAAATGCTTTCTTTTCTTAAATAATGTCTTTGTATAATGGTGCATTACTGTTCGTCCATGGCTGGTGGTATACTGCTTACTTGTGTTAATGTACTGCGTATGCGTATGGGACTTGTGTTCCCATGCATACCAAGTACATCAATGCTTTTAAACGAAAGCAAGTCTCTGTTTTTTTTTTTTTTTATTAAAAATTACTTTAGGGCAGTTTAGGGGTAGGAGAGAGACAGCATGGAAGAAATACAAGGGACATCAGGTACTTGTGTTTAATTTTAAATAACATACCTGATTTCTGTAGTATTTTGTCCAAGTTGCCTCTCTGATATGTCTGGAGTCAGGGCTAAAGATTTTATTTTTATTTTTTTAAAAAATAAAAATAAAATTAAAACAATATACCAACGGAAAGAAGTCTGGGTGACCGGACCTTTTTCCGCTGGTATATTGTGGGATTTACAACGGTCACGCTGATTGGGCTGACCAATCAGCATGCACATTTTTGAATATTAATGGGGAGTCATTATATAATAATGTATATGTTCCAAGCACAGTACAGGACATTGTATACAGTGCAGAGTATTACAGAATCCCATTCCAGACAGGCTGTACAAGTTGTGTAAATGATCTGTAAGTGTACATGGACAGCCATTTATAATAAACAGTCATGAGAAGTGTGTTTATTGAATAGGGACACACACACAGATGAAGTTTAGGGATGAGGACCATGAAGGAGGACAGGTGAAACATTGTAATATAAATGAAAGACAGTTGTAGCAGAAAAACTAATAACATCTCCACATGGTACAGTATGGATTGCACAGTGACAAATACATATTATGTGAGTGTCACACAAGGTAACATAACAGAGGAAAAGATGTCTGTTTGATGTAAGCACCCAGATATGAACAATGGAGAGGACATCTATCAGGTATGTTATATACAACTGAGGCTGTGCAAACTGATTTGATTGAATATGCCTGTATTGTCAGCAGAGGTTTCCAACAAGTGGGACACAGTTACAGGCTCATGGCCAATGGTAAAACCAACATACACAATCATGGACAATATCAGAATAATACCACCAGTAACACCCATGTCTGTTACACAACATATGTGATTCTGAGTGAGCATAGATGGTTCTACACCAAAACACTTGTACAACTATTATGACATGTCAGCAATCTATGAGTGTAATCAAGCACACTCTCCTGACACTAACATATGCTGCAGGTGTGAGGAGAGACATTTGACATTATGATCACTATAGGCTAGTTGACTGGTGTGCATGGTACATATATATGGCACAATCCACACTGTCACAAATGCAAACCATGCCATCAATGTCATTAAACAGCTGTGTATGTACAGCGTGCATCACTGGAACTGATATCACATATGTATGTCGTATTACTCCTTGATGGGGGTTCCATGCCATCAAACAGTAATGTTTATGCAACAAAACTAATACCTAGGTATGCACAAATAGATGTGTGACAGCTCATTTTGGCAAAGGTAGTACACGTCAGTTACACATCATTGCAAGATGTGCAGGGAGGGACATGAGGAAGGGTGCATTGTACTCAGGTATTGGTGTGGTGAAGGCTGTGAACTATGAAGGTATTATGGCTTTTCATATGTATGTCCTGAACGTACTCAGTAGTTGAGTTGCATACAAGGGAGTACTCACCACTGTGGACACATGCTGGTTTACATTCCACATACCATATATCCCAGGACACAGGCCACATAACAACTGGTCTTTTGAAAGGGTGTGATGTCTACATGAGCCTTGGTTTGTGCATTTGTTTGCATGACAAAACAAATCCCCACATATTTTTTTTCATCACATGTATTGTAATGGCTATGGTAGCAGTCTTTTGTGTATATTGATGTTGTCTGTATTATACTAGTATTACATTTGGAGTCAATGATTGCCCAAAATCTGTAGTTCTCCAGACTGTTGGGACACAGGATTTGTATGTAATTCTTGAGGTCTGTGATTTGAATCATGGACAGGAATGGGCCTAGCAGACCGCCCTGATGTACAGACTTGATCCATGGACACAAGATATAGGTCACTTAACACAGTTCAACATATTTAGATGCCATGTATGTGATCCAGTGTTCTACCCACTTGGTTATATAGATGTTTATGGACACAAATGACAATGTGTGGAGTCATGTCAAATGCCTTGGCCTGGTCAAATTCCAAAGGATGACAGTGTTGTCATCCTGCATGTCATGGGCCAGGTGCCTATTTTTTCTTTTTTTTTCTTTATTAAGAGAGGAATGCTGGGTAAAGGACATTGGTATTTCTGGGTAAAGTAAGTTGGGTAAGTGAGGAAGCAAATGCAAACAAACAGGAGAAACAAGGAAAGACACATGGACGGCGAGGGACACAAAAGTTTTGGGGACACCATGAGTGAGGTGAGGGAGAGGACAACTCATGCTCACAACCGTCAAACATGGGGACAATGAGAATCTAGTCCTCATCCCCAGGTGATGTTAAGTGGAGAACAACCATGCCAAACAGTGAGGAAATCAATTTTTGAAATTGGAAGGTTAATCTGCCAGTTGACATTAGTTTGAGGGGTGTCTGCAGCTTTTACTCTTAGGTGATTTAAGTTTGGAGATGTACTGGGGCCATAAATGTCATGACATGACACATGCTTGTTTGGCTGTATGCATTTCTAAAATGTATTTTTAAAGTGTGGGACTCGGACCTATGCATAAGGGACAAAACATTTTCTTCCACAGTGGTGATTTTCCCTCTTTGCCACAGAAGAAGTGCTTATCACACACATGAAGAAAATGTGGGAATGGTTGGACAATTGTTAGTCCTTAATTTGTCTAATAGGAATTTAACTAAATATGAAATACAGGTCCTAGACAAGGGCCTTACTTTTATTCCTACTAGTAAGAGTAACCCTGTAGATACTATTTTAGATATTAAAATGTTTGCAAGAAATATTCAATTAAAACTGGGCTTCGGTAAAAATCCATATCTAGGGAATGAAAGAATTTTCAGAACACCAAGTACATATGTACCTAATTTACACCCTTTAATAGATACTTTTATGAAAGTAGTGGAACAAGATATCCACACAATTGAAAATAAAAGTAAAAATAAGAACAATAACTTAACATATATGCAAAGGAAAGCACTTCATGATCTAAATAAAGACAATTCAATCATTATTAGACCGGCTGATAAAGGAGGGGCAATCGTTGTGATGGACATGAACACTTATGTAGATAGCATGACATCATCACTACAAGAAGGTAATTATTACTCTATCATTAATATGGATCAAGTAATCAATAAGGTCTATAAGATTTATGATATGTTAGATGACCTTTTGAAAAGTGAGGATATTAATTTTGAATTGTTTAGGTTTCTGAGAGTTAATAACCCTCTATTACCTATTATACAGGGTCTACCTAAGGTCCATAAGAACTTTTCCCAACCACCCATGCGTCCGATAGTTGCCGGACGAGGGTGGGTCACTGAACCATTTTCTCTTTTTGTTGAACATTTCTTAAGACCGATAGTGGAAGCAAATATGTTTGTGTTGAAAGATAGCAAACAATTTTTGCTTGACCTTTATGCATATCTGAGAGATATAAAGGAGGATGAAGAATATATTTTAGTGACATTGGATGTTAAAAGTTTATTTACTGTGATACTCAATGACATAGGTATAGGGAAGGTACAGTATTACCTTACTACACACTCAGCGTTGAGCAGTGGTATAGTAGATTTATTAACTTTATTTTTGGAAACTATCCTACACAATAATGTCTTCCTCTTTAATGATAGAGTGTACATTCAGAATGATGGAGTAGCTATGGGCACTTCATGTGCCCATAGCTACGCCAACATAGTGATGGCCCAATGGGAAGAGGACATCTTATTTACTTTAGATGATTTTAAACAACATGCTGGATTTTATAAATGGTTTGTAGATGACCTGTTTTTGATTTGGCAGGGTGATGAGAGTAGCTTAGTTGAGTTTACATCAAAGGTCAATAGTCTAACTGAATACCTCAACTTTACCATAAACTATTCGGGAAATAACATTTCCTTCTTAGATGTGAATATTGAAAGACTTGAGAATGGCCTTATTAACACAGGAGTCCACAGAAAATCATGCTATAGGAATACTTTATTGCACAGGGACAGTATGCACCCTCATTATGTATTTAATAATGTAGTTAAAGGCCAGTCTATGAGGGTATCTAGACTGAACCACACAGAAGCAGGATATGAACAAGAACTAATGGACCTCAGAACGAGATTTATGGAGAGAAAATATAATCTAACAGAGGTTGACAGAATTTTTAGGGAGACGAATTTATTAAGCACACCCTTACTTCTCAAATGGCTACAATGCTGAATGTACTATACAAGATAGTAGAGCAAATTCACTGAGAGTTCCGCTATTCTTCACTTCAGACATTAGTGTGATTAAAGAAGTGATTTCGAAACATTGGGGTACATTATTATTAGATGAGAAGATTAGAGAAATAGTGGGAGATACTCCTAGTTTTCTATTCAAGAATAAGAGAGGTTTGAAACAGATGCTATGTTATCGGTCATGCATTAACACAGAACCAGATAATACGCAAATAGAAAACCACACTGCAACATGTAATAGATGTAATCAATGTGAATTCATTGATACAAGAAGAATTTTTATACATCCATTTACAAAACAAGAGTTTATTATTAATGTGCCAGCAAATGGTCAGACTGAACACGTTGTCTACCTGGCCAGGTGCACAGCCTGTGAAGCATTCTACATAGGCAAAACTAATAGGAAATTATGTGAGAGAATTAGAGAGCATGTCTATCATGTACGTATAGGATCTGAGAATAGTGCGTAAGCAAAACACAATATCACATCAGGTCCTACACATAAGTTTAAATTTATTGTCTTACAGAAGATTAACCCCAGCATATGTGGTGGGGATTTAGAAAGCTATAGAGAGGAGTGTGAGCTAAGGTGGATGATTAGATGCAGAGCGGATAAGTTTCCGGGACTAAATGACAAAGTCCCATTAAACCCTATCCTTAAAAAGAGAAGGTTGAAAGTGATGAAACATGATGAATTTTAAATAATGCAGTTATTATTATTATTATTAGCATCATATATACATATTCCTTATTAAAAATATTTTTATTAATAACATCATTATAGATTTATTAAACATTTTAATTAGATGTATAATTCAGAGATACCTTAATATTAGATTAATATTATTACACACATATGTATGAATTTTTTTATTAATAATATTATTTTTAACTTACTGAATGAGTTTTATTTGATGTACTAGTCAGAGAGATTTTATGTATATTTAAATATATTTATAAATTATATGGGGCTCTATTTGATGCTATATGCACTAGTCAGAGAGATTTTATGTATATTTATAAATTACATGGGGCTCTATTTGATGTTATATGAGCAGTGCTAACTTAATGTAATATGTATGTTATGAAAAGTGTATATATATATTTATATATATATATATATATATATATATATATATATATATATATATATATATATATATATATTTTAGGATGAATGTTGAGGTTATTTATTTGCTTACAAAGTTATATACATATGTTTTTTTTATTCAGGAAGTCTACGCAATGGTTATAATGGGAGATATGTGTTCTTAATTAATTATGACATCAGTTTCTAAGTTAACCAATCAGTTTTATAGTCTAGTTATTTAAATGAATGAGTATTTGAGCATTTATAAGTCTGAGGAAGCCAGTATGGTGAAAGCGCTAACTTTTTTGAAATAAAAACATCCTTTGATTTTAAATATATTGGTTGCTCCAGTTTCGTTTCTATAAAGTGAGCAGCTGCTATGTATGGTGCTGGTGGACGTATTTATCATATAACAGTCATTTGTACAAGTACTAATTTCAGATGTATTGCACTGTATGATCACACAACCATTTCTGAGTTTTGCTTGCATATATGCAGCTTTGTCTTATCTGTCTGTGTTTGTTGCTCATTCCTGTCTTATCTAACCAGTTATCTGAGACATGCAGTCTGTAATGCATTCTGTGTAATTGTCCTTAAAATGTGTGAGGATATTAAATGGCAGTAATATACAGTTGTTAAGAAATGAAGCGCATGTTGGATGTTACTGAGCAGAAATTGTGAAATGTGTGTTGATTAGTATTAGTTCTGCACTTTGTAAGGCTAACCTGGCTGACACACCCACTGGAAGTAAGTGAATCTGAACTGTTGTTGTGTTTTCCTTCTCACTACCATTAATCATGCACAGTTGCAATCCATTATCAACAAATACTGACAGGTAGCCAAGTACTAATTAAAAAAAAACAAGTTGTGCTACAAAGAACAGCCTAAAAGTATTAATCCATTTAAATCTAAGAGAATGGGAACATATGCATGTAATAAATATGTCCATTGTGTGAATACTAATACTGATAAAACATTCACTCATCCAGTTACAGGAAAGGTTTTTCATACACATGCTTTTGGTAAGTGTGAATCCAGGAACATTATGTTCTTGTCTACCTGTCAAGCCTGCAGTGCATGCTATGTTGGTAAAACTAACAGAAGATTAAAAGATCATATAAGCAGCCACCAATCAGAAATTAATAGAAAGTTGAATACAAATGCACTTTATATACATATCTCTGTAAATAATCCCACACATTATTTTAAATTTATAATTTTATTTAAACTAAATGAATCAATTTGAGGAGGAGACATAATACAACAGACTGAACTGGAAGAGTTCAAATGGATTTTGAGACTGAAAGCACATATTTTACCAGGTTGAAATGAAGCTATGTTTTTAAAACCTCTGTTGAAACATTCACAACAGAAGGGTTGATTTTATCATGTGATTCATTTCATTTAATCATCTGATCTTTTAATCTAATTTATTAAACTTGTTTTATACATGTTCTTGTTGATATGCCTGAGGAAGCTTTTAGTGAAACTACAGAGTTGCGTAATAAAGTCTTACATTTATGCATTGCTAGTGTGGTTTCAGTGAATTTTTCTTTCTTTTATATTTATATATGAATTACCACATTTTATCTGTATGCTTTTCTTAGAAGCTTACTGATGGAGTCACTCTAAATTGTTATTTTTGTGTCAGCCCTAGCTTCCTACCCCCCCCCAAAAAAAAACACCTCGTGCAAGCGATGATCTGTGCCATATCCTTGTTTCCTATCATATGAATTCAGAGATACATAATCTTTTGTGTCTGATGTTCAGGGTGCATAACTGCCTTAGTGCTTAGTATATTTATGTTTGCGAGGTTGTTTTGCTAATTGTGTTCCTCACATATTTTGGTGTTGGAAAGTAAAACAGATTATAGAATCAAATCAGTTTTTTTTGCATCAGTATTTTTAATAATTTTCTTAAGAGTTATGGAGTCTGAAACTGAAATGTCTCATTACTTTCTAACTTCTGTCTTTAGTGATATTCCAGTACAAAGGTATGAAGACAGACTAAGGACATTAGTTGATCATCAATACTTTTGGGAGGTATGAATGTGTGAATTGTTGATGCCTGAGGCCTATTACCTGGTAGACAACACATGTATTTACATAAGTCTCTGCTGTCACATTTGAAAGTCATTGTTGTACAAATCAACCAACTTTTAGTTACATACTTTAGCAAGTAAGAACATACAAGGGTATGTCATTCTTTTGTACTATTACACAATTCTGGTTTAACATTTCAGGTTCAACATTTATCTTGTAAATCCAGAAACTGATATATGTTTATTTCAGGGCTGAGGCTGTCTGATAACATGGGTTGGTAAATGTTGTGAGCATTGCCTGGCATCGGTGTTACTATATGCATGTGCTTAAGATGAAGGTTTTAGCACTTTAGGTGGTGAATGAGTGTGCTATGCATTGCCTCTTAGCAATATTGAACATGCTTACATCTGCCTACACTCACAGCAGCTATAGGTCCTCCCTCTGACTCCTCACCTGCATGTGGCTGTGGTGACTCTGCCATTGGTGGTGTGATGTGTGCCCCTTTTCCATGTTGATCCTACTGATGTTATTTTCTCAGTATGATGTTGTGAAGCATGGCACACACTGTGAAGATTTATGTACATGTACATGGGTTGTACTGCAGGACTTCCCCAGATTATCTAGGCACCGCAACGTTGACTTCAGCAGCCCAGAACAAGATCTATGATAGTTCTAGTTTGATCATGTGCTTCATTATGGTATTCTTCTGCAAGTGTGTGTGCATTTCTGATGGGCGTCATCAGCCAGATTTCCAATGCATACCCTACATCCCTCAGTAAATGACCCAGTGGGATATCATCCCTACTGAGCATCTGATACAATTTGTAGGTGTGGCAGATATCTGAGTCATGGTAGCTGTCTGGGTTGCCAGCACACACATTCAAAATGATTCCCTTAGCATTTCATGTGACTTGGCAGTTGATGGAGTGGAAGCCTCTCCTATTTATGTAGACCCTGCTCTGTTTCCTGGGTGGTGCCTTGATTTCTACATGTGTACAATCTATTTAATCCAGTACTTCAGGGTAGTGTGCTACAGGTTACAACTCTTGCATATTTGTGGCTTTGTCCTGAGGAGTATGGGGAAACTATATGTGGTCACTGGCATGTTGGAGCATAGCATTCAGAAATTGATGGAGTATGCTGAATGATGATGCCTGTGAAACCCCCAGCATGTCCCCTGTTAGTCTCTGAAAGATTCTAAAGGTTACTCATACATTTGTTTCCACTGGCATTGGTTCCCCTTGGTTTTCCCTGGGTCTCAGCTGAGGATGACAGAGGTTGCAGAGTTCCTGTAGTGTGTCTCTGTCTACCCTGTAGTAGTCTACAGTTTTCACATCATGCAGACTGTGATAAGTTAGCCAGTGTGTAAAACTCTTCTTCTTGGCCTTGGTCTATTATCAGCAGCAGCATAGACTTCAGCCTGTTGCACATAACAATGGATTAAAGCAACAGCAGCCCCTAAAATTTTTCTCTGTGCAAACTCCTTTCCATGGTTCTGTTCCAATAGGTTTTGGAATTCACAGGGAAAAACAGCACTGCATCTACGCTGTTGCTTTACAGCTTGTTGAATAGCTCTTCCATCTTGGATATGTTAATTAGCATACAATTTAGCTGTTTATGCTGTAATTTGCATGACATGATGTTTACCATGCTTGCACAGCTTTACACACCATGTTGAGCCAGTTACTAAATCTAAAACAGTACACTATCTAAAACAGTGCTCTACTGTGTGTACATCACAGAGTGATGTGCACACGGTCTTAGGGGCCCATGTAGGGTTTATTAAATCCAGCCACATGTAATGATAAATATGAATATTATAATAATGGGGGACATTGATTGTGATATAGAAGGCAAGGGTAAAAAGAAAAAGTGATATAAAAATGTTAGAAGTTATAAGATGTGGTAAGTTAAAATTCTGGGACAAAAATTCATGGACATAAAAAAGGGTATGTATAGAACTGAAATAGATTATTTTATAGTATCAGAAGGTTTAGTTATAGGAGAAGGGGGGGTAGTTGAAACAGTATTTTCTTATCATCTTGGAATATGGCTATTGATTAAGGAAACAAGAAATATATAAAAATAGGCAATGGAATAAAAAGGATAAATGAGAAAGCATGAAATGAAGAAGAAAAGAGATTAGAAATACAGTTATGAAAAGATCATATTACTATGAGAACATTTATAAAATCTGGTCTTAATGGTGGATGATATTTAAAGAAAAATATAAAACTATTTTTTAAAATGGCAATATGATATGAGAAAAGTAGAGAAAGAAAAATATAAAACAACATATAACAATACATTAGAAGCTGTAGAACATAATGCTAGAAAGTACTTTGACAAAGAAAAATAATTATATGAAGGAAATCAAGAAAAAAATACAAGAATTGTTACATAAGCCAAGACATTTTTACAAGGAAGAAAGAGAAAAAGTATTGAGTTAATTAAATAGACTAGTAAAGGAAGCTGTCAGTGTAAAGAGAGAGAAAAAAATGTAAAAGGAGAAATAAAAAGAAATCAGGAAATGATTAAGAATAGTATAATAGTACAATATGTGCAAGAAATGTTTAAAGAAAAAAGAAGGTAGTGCAAAAAAGTAAAAATGTTAACAGAAAAATAAGAAAACAAAGATCTGGAAAGGAGATTTATTTAAATGAGCTAGATAAAGTATTAGGACAAGTAAATATAGATTCAGTTGCAGGACCAGATGGAGTAGGGTATGAAATGTATAAAACTTTAAGGGATTGGTAAAAATATTTTTAAAGATTTTGAATGAATGGTGAAATAAAAGTTTTATGTATAAAGAATTATGTAGTAGAACAGTTAAATCCATATGGAAGAAGGATGACAGAAGACAATTATAAAACTAGACTAATAGTATTGCATAATAATGATTATAAGATCTTTATGAATAAAATACAAAAGAGATTTGAAACTAAAATGGAAAATATTATGGAATATGGTATATATGGTATAAAAGGGAATGGTTGTCAAGAAGTATTAATGGTAGAGAAATTGTGGATGATATGATCAGTGGAAAAGAAGAAGTGAAAATCATGATATTAAATCTTAATAAGGCATCTGACATAATTGGACATGAAATCGTATGGGTAATAATGAAAGAATATAATATAAGTGAGAAAGTTAGGAAACTAAGTATGTCAGTGTATAGTAATAACAAAGCAAACTATTGGAAATGGCTGATTAAGCAAAAAGGTACATATGAAGAGAGGTGTAGGACAGGGATATCCAATGAGTTGTATACTTTTTTATTAGTTATGAGTGTGATAGCATGTGACATAAATTACAAAATGAAGGAGGCTAGATATATAACATCTGAAAGGTTAAGTATTCCAGTTCTGCTAACATATGCAGATGACATTACAATAATTGCAAAAAACAAAATTTGGATAAAATAAGCTATAATTTGCACAAACACTTGTCTAGAGATGATAGGGATGTTTTTATATAAGGAGAAAAGTAAAGATTTAGGTGATATAGCAAAGACAGGGGATATATATTTTATAATGAATGAACGTTCTGTGTTAGGTATAGAATTTGGGAATAAAGATGTAAGTGGAATTCAATGTGAAAAACAACAGAAGAAATAAAATAAACATCTTTTCTGGAGAACATATAAATTATTATTTAGAAAAAAGGCTTATTTGATAAATTCAGTACTAATGGGAAATAATGTACTTAGAAAGTATATTTATGTTTCCAACAGTATTGAAAAGGAATTATTACAGATATTTTTTTTCATTTAAATGTTTTTTTTTTCCTTAAATATTTTTATTTTCAATTAAAATAATATTTACATAATATTTTTAAATATCATTTTAAACAACTTTATACAATATTTCCAACAAAGATATAACTTTCTTCCAAGGATCATTTACCAATGGCCTGGGATAGATTCGTAGTTCTTTGATTGTTATTTCCATCGATGCATTTGTCTTCAATAAAGTGTAGAATTCTTCCAAGGTCGGGGGTGTATTTGAATTCCACCTTCTGGTTATGCATTTCCTAGATATAGCAAGTATTGTCCATAACAAATACATATATGTCTTATTCAGGTAGGGACCTTCATTTACATTTAGTATAATCAATACTTTAGTTAAGGTAAAGGATTCATTAAATAAAGCTTGTAAAAAATGATTGATTTCATTCCAATATGATTTAATTTATTACATTCATAAAAAATATGAATTCAGTCTGCTTTATTTGACTTTTCACACCTCCAGCAAAAGACATTTGTAGTAGTACTGATCTTTTTAATTCTATCTGGTGTTAAAATGCTCTATGTAAGTATTTCCAGTTAAATATTTTCCAGTACTGTGTGTTAGAGGTGTAATTAACTGATAGTAAGATGTTATTTTTAATTTCTTCTGTAAATTGCAATGACTGACCTCTTGTTAAGAACTGTCAGTATGATGGTTTGGGAATTGTGTTATATGTTATTAACTCTTTATATAGATTTGAAATGGAATTTTTCTTTTCAAGACTATTATATATAAATTCATACAGAAAACTTATTAGATTTGGAATATCTTTAAATGAGGAATTATTAATTAATTTACATAAATCTTGAGTGTACATTAGAATGCTTTGCAAGGTTAACCAGTCCTGTGTTGGAATATCGTGAGCAGTTTTTATCATATTTATATCTAAAACATTTAATTTATTTACATATTGAAACCAGCATAAGAATACATTTTGTTCCCAGGAGGTTATTGTTTCCCTATATATTTTGTGAGGAAAGTTCTTAGTGATGGTAAATGGGGTTAAAAGTTCAAACCAAAGTTTTAGATCTATGTTTGCACTGATAAGTTTACTAAAGTAATTGATGTAATGATTAATCAGTGTTGTTTTAGAAGGTTTTGTTATATTATATTGTATACTTATGCATAGTATGTACCAGGGTTTGTTTGATTTGTCTACTATTAAAATTTTTTTAACAGATTAAATTCATTTGTTAATATAGCCGTTGTTAATTCTTTCCAGTTGGCAAAATAATTTGGGTTTATCCAGTCTATTGTAGTTTTAAGCACAGATGCTTTTATATATGTTTCTATTTCTGAGAAGTTCAATTGTCCTTGTTTCCAGGTTCTAATGTGATGAGTTAGAGCTACTCTATTCTTTTTGGGATACCATAAAAATGTTATTAAACATGAGTTTATTTCTTTAAGAATGCATCTTTCAGGAATTAACTCTATTGCTAATGCTACATATAGAATTTTTGGCAATAAGACCATTTTTTTATTAATTGCAATCTGTCTTCAAAAGTTAATATAATTTTGTTCTACTTTTCTATATATATTTGTATTGTTTCAATAATGTTTTTATAATTTATTAAAATTGTTTCATTTATATTTTGCATAACACTATTCCTAAATAATTTAGCGTAAGTTCTTGTTTTCCTATGATGGATTTATCTGTAACTTGTAGTTCTTTTTTCTTATTTAAAAATATAAATTTTGATTTTGATCTATTAAAGTATAGACCTGAAATCTTATAAAATGTCTCCATTACTTCATCTAGGTCTCTTAATGACTCTCTGGAATTTGATAGGGTTAATAAAATATCATCAGCAAAAAGCATTATTTTAGATATGTACTGGTCTATTCTTGGATTATTGCATATTATTTCTGCAAGTATTTCTATAGCCAAAGCAAATAAAATAGGAGAAAGGGGGCATCCTTGTTTAGCACCTTTCATGATATGGATATATTCTGAGTTGAAAGGACCTAATTTAATGTAGGCTAAGTTATTAATATATATATTTTTAGTAATAAGATGAAGGGAGGAGGAAATTCAAATAATGCTAAAGTTTTAAATAGATATTCCCAGTTGAGGGAATCAAAGACTTTTTGTATGTCTAATCCGATTACAAGTTTATCTATCTTTTTTATTCACATAATCTATGAGTAAGTATCCTTTTAATATTATCATGTGTGTGCCTGTTATATAAAAATCCAGTCTGATCATTATTAATTGTCTTTGAAAGTGGGATTTTCATTCTGTTAGCTAGGATTGACATGAATATTTTGTAATCATTATTCAGTAATGATATAGGTCTGTATGGGGTGCAAAGGTCTGATGGTTTATTATCTTTTAGAATTGGTGTTATGAGAGAATATTTCCATGAGGATGGTATTTTTGCTTCTGACTGGACTTCTAGCAAAGTTTATGAAAAAGGGAAGAGTTTGTAAATTTCCGTAATTATACCATCTATCCCTGGAGCTTTGTTAGATTTACTTTCTTTTATCTTGTCAGCAATTTCTTTGTAGGATATAGGTTTTTGTAGATCTAGTTTTAAGTGTTTGGGATTTTTTTTATATTGATAAGGTTTGTATCTAAGTTTATTTAGTTGGTATCTAAATCTTCTTTTTTAAGTGTTCCATATAATGGAACTGAAATGCTTCAAGGATGTCTCCTATATCCAATACTTTTTTTCCCTTTCTTTTCATGATATATACTACTAATGTTATTTGCTTTAGAATGTATTTTAATTCTTGTAGATAAGTTATGTAGATATCTGGGGGAGGTGGCTAATGAGTTTATATTTCATTTTTCCAAGGCTAGACAAGTTTTGTGTGTTAGAATTTCATTATATTTTTTATTTAATTCCTCTGTTTCTTTTTTGACTACTGGACAATTCTGATTTTTTTAGATTTTGCTGTCAAGAGTCTGGTTTGCAAGTCTAATGATTCAGATTCCCACTCTCTGACTTTGTTTTTGTACCAGCTAAGGGTCTTACCAAACAAATATGCTTTTAATGAGTCCCAAACCATGATGCTACTGATTTCTGTTGCATTATTAATTTCAAGAAATAATTGTAGTTCTGACAACATCCAGGGTCTGAATTCTTTAATTTTCATGATATATAATGGAATTCTAGTTGAGGGGATTAAAGGTTTAAACTCTATTTGGAGCTTCATTATCAGAGGGTCATGATCTGAGAAGGGGCATGGAACTATGGATAAGTTGAGGATTTTTGTTTGTAAATCTTGAACTACGAATAATTTGTCTATTCTGGTTTGTGTTCCAAATCTATGTCTTTATGGGAAAATAATAAGGATGTATCATCTTTTACTTTAAAAGTGTCTATTGAATGAAATGAATCAATCCATCTTTTTAAGGATTTTGAAATAGTTGCTATGCAAAAAGACTTCTTGGTGGTTTCAGAAGCTTTTAAGGTACAATTAAAGTCTCCTCCCAGTATAAGATTTCCTTTATAATTGTTGGAAATAAAGTCAAGTTGTTTTTTTAACCGTTCCTGCTCCAATTCCTGGGAACCAATATAGATTAGCTAAGGTCCCTATTCTGTTATTAAATTTAATTATAACAAATGCTAGTAGACCTTCTTTGTCTTCATATTTATAAATAACTTTTGGAGGGATTATGTTTTTCTTCCAGAGAATTGATACTCCTTTTGTCTTTGTTCTATAGGAGGATTGAGCTAAGACTGTATAGTCCTTAGGGTTCCCAATAAAGCTATCATTAGTCTTAAAATGTGTTTCCTGGAGAAATACTACTTGCTCCTTATTTAGATTTAAATATTTTAGTAAGAGTGATCTTTTATTTGCATTATTTAAGCCATTAGTATTTAATGATAAGAATGTTAAATCCATTTTAAGTTATTGTTGGAAGAAACTTTTTGCTTCTTCTTTTTTTATTTTGATTATGGTAGTTATACCATATTCTCTGATAACATTGAATGTTATTTTTATGTGTGTAAACTTGGGAGTGTAATTTAATGTTCTTTCTTCTTTAAATACAAGTAGGGTAAAATTTTGGTCAGGCTTTAAAAAAGTACTTCTACAAAACATTAATTCTAAAGTATCAAATACAAGTAAATATGAATTTCCCATTAAACATGGAATGAAAGTCATTCTTAATCCAATAGATAAAGATAGATCTATTGGATTATCACTCATATCTTTAACCAACAATATCAACTGAGCTCCATATGTTAAATTATTATATGGAGAATTTTCTTAAAAGAGATATGAAATTCTATATTATTCTATTATTGTTCTATAGTATTTTATATATCAGGATGGAATGTTAGTAGTGTAAACAATTATTAAGTTGACTTAGAAAATATCCAGTATTTAGTTACCCTTAAGAGATCCCAAATAAGTCAGATATGTCATTTTGGATAAATTAAATGCAACAGAGGAGCATGCACTAAATAAGCCAACAACAAATAGATTATTGCTAAAATAATTTGACTAAAAGGACTCTACAGGAGACAATGAGTGATTACCAATGAAATATGAATTTAGTGTAGGTGTACTGTCTTCCTTTACTTTCCCAATCTTCAGCTCACCAACTTCAACTTACACTTATGAAAAGACATGGCTTATCAGTGGTATCCTGACTCCTAGTAGAGGTGCCCTACATTCTAGTGTGCAGTGCTTTTACATATTTATAGATTTACAAAGCAGAGTCTAAGAATGAAATATGATCACCCTGACAATTCCCATCCAGTATAGGGCACCTCCTGCTTCCAGAATGGGTAATCACATCAGGTCTAGAATGAATGTGAAGGTACCTATATGGTAATTAAGACTTACCTTAGGTAAATATTAATCAAATAGTATTTTGAGCATCTTAGAGAGTTTTCGAGGCAGTTAGAATACTCTTAAGCCTCTCCTCCCTTGACCAAAAGCAGAGATTTCCCTTCCCATTCTTTTCTTTGTTTTAAATCAGTACTAATAAAAGAAATTCAGCAAACATAGGTAAACAGAAATAACATTCAGTAGTCCATCTTGTATGACTCGCAATCCATTAAACAAGTCAGTGACTAACATCACTTTAGTAAACATTATAAAGACAAATTAGAAATAATTTCCTAGCTCTTTATATTTTCTGATAAAGCAAAAAGTTAACAATAAGCTATTTTAACTAAAAGTATAAAGCATTTCAAATTTTCTTTGCATGTATACATTTCTACTTATATTGTAGTGTCAATAGCTGTCTTTGAAATCTGTACAATACTTCACTTCTTCAAATAATTCTTTTTTCAATTCAGGTTTTGTTTTGTCAAAACAGCAACATCATTTCAAAGGCACAATTAATATTTAGACTGATGTTTCAAATAAATAACTTGTCAGTTGCCAATTGAGTTAGTTTAGAATGTATGGTTAATGCAAATATAGCATGTTGTAAAAATAATATGTATTTTTTTGTGTGCTCTAGAGCCTGTCATGTGCAAGTGGCATATATAATGTAGCATATATAGAGCAGATAGCTTATGGATTCAGGTTGTTAAAGTAAGTTATGCTTATTAATCAGGCAGTTTCATTTAAATTCACAAGTAATTTGGGGACATTTCAGTTGAGTTTCCAGGAATGTGTAGTCCAGTGTGAGTAATTGAGTTACTTTTCCTCATAAACATATGTCACAATTCATTAAACTAAGCAGAGTCTAACATATGTCTAATAATCATTATAAAGACAAAGGATAGTAATTTCCTAGCTCCTCAAACTTTCTGATATTGCAAAATGTTGATAGTAAGCTATTTTCATTGGAAGACTAAAACATTTCAATTCTTCCTTGTGAATATATATTTTTACTTTTTACTGTAGTGCCAAGAACTGTCTTTGAAATCTATGCATTACTTCACTTCTTTCAAGTCATTCATTTTACAGTTCAGATTATATTTTGTCAAAATGTCAATAGCATTTCAAGGGCATATTTAATATTTAAACTGATATTTTAAATGAATAGCTATCAGTTACCAAGTGAGTTTGTAAAGAGTGTGACGTAACTGCAAAGATAACATGTTGCAAAAAGTAATATGTATCTTTCCATATGCTCTAGAGACTGACAGTTTCAAGTAACATATAAAATGAAACTTTTACAGTGCAGACAGCTTGTGAAATCAGCATGTTAAACTGACTAATACTTTTTAATCAAGCAGCTACATTTAAGTGCACATGTAGTTTCAGAACATTTCAGTTGTGTTTACAGGAATATGTAATCCTATGAGGATAAATCATAAAATATTTACAAATAGTCCTATTATGTATTTATTTTACCTTGCTTCGGTTGTTTTTCATTTTAATAACTAAACAACATTACTTTTTCTTATTATTTGTTATCTGTGAGGCTAAATGCACTTCACAGGTTCACAATGTCCTTAGAAACTATAGCAATTGTTTACTGTTGCTGTGGCAATGCAAATAGAATGTGAAGAAAGCTTCACTTCTCTTAACCAACAGTACATTTTCCCTCCTTTTTTATGTATTTTTAATACTAAAAGGAAATAATTCAAAGGACATATGTACATGAATGGAACATTTCAGAGTTAATGATGGACATGTCCCCAATCACGATAAGCATAACAGTGACTATCATTAATCTAATAAATATTGTAATAACAATTAAGTTCACTATTCCAATTAGTCTGTTTTAAAACTAGATTATTTTAGACTATTTATCTTTGTATAGATAGTGAGTTATATATACAGACTATATTAGTATAGTAAATATGAGAGAATTTAGAAAGGGAGACGATGCAGTTAAAATAAATAATGAGAAAAGAAAGAAGAGAGAAAAAGAAAAGAGAACATTAAGAGAAAATACACATATACTATGTATGTTGATTTACAGTATAAATATTTTATGTGCTATATAACCCTCCTTCTGTGAAAGAAAAGTACCCTGTTTTACATACCTGAGGTAATGTGAAAACTCTCATGTGTCATCTATTTTCAAAAAGTATAGATAAAGATTTCAGTAGTTAGTTACCTTTGTTTTATAATTCCAAGCAGTAAAAGTGGTCCTTTAAAGTAATGTTAAAACAATTCATATCATAGTAGATGCTTTGAGAGATTTGGCTGTAACAGTATCAGTCTTTTGCTTCTTCTTTTTGACATCTGTCCAGACATTTGTTTCTTTTGTTTTCTTGAGAGAAGGTGACATCCAGTCCATATCTTCTGGTAAAGTAATCACATTATTAGCTTTAATAAATGAAGAGGCTTCCTCAAAGTCAATAAAAGTTCTCATCTCGTTGGCATACAGTATTCTTATCTTAGCTGGATATGCAAGTTGTGCCTTGATGTTATTTTGTTTCAGAAACTTTATCATTGGCCACACTTTTTTCCTTTGTTCCATTACTCTAGATGAATAGTTGCTATCAAATCTTATCAGGCTCTGTTTATATTTTAGAGGAGCCTTCCTCCAAGCAGATCTTAAAATCAGTTTCTTGTCCAAGTATGAAAGAAATTTGATAATTATTGACCTAGGAGGAGAGTTTGAGTTAGTGGCAGGTTTCCCAAGAGCTATGTGTGCCCTTTCAATGCCAAAGGAAAGTCCTTCTTTTAAATTTAAAAAGTCAGGGATCCAGCTTGATAAAAAGGAAATAATATCCCCACCTTCTGTGTTTTCAGTTAATCTGAAAATCCTGATGTTATTTCTCCTCTCCCTATTTTCCAAGTCATCTACTTTATTAACCAACCAAGTGTTTTGTTTAAGATGCAGTTCTTTCTGTGCTTCCACTTCCTTAAGTCTGCTTTCTAAGTCATTTAGAGAAACCTCTATTCCTGTTATCCTTGTCTGGTGTTATTGTAGCATTTCCTTGAGGGTGTCAGCCTGTTTTTGACTGCTTGTTTTAAGATTTTCTATGTTCTCTTTAAAATCATCCATCTTCAAAAACAACTCCTGAAGGGTAGATGCCATCTGTTGTAGTAACTTCTTTAAGGCAGCATCCTGATGAGAATTCTTTGAGTTGCTCATTTTAACAAGTGAATATATCTCCAAGGTTTTTGACAGGAAATTATTTGTAAAATTTCACCAACATTTCTAATTATGTAAATTAGTCCTTTTATCTATAAGATTTTATACTTTGAAGAAAAAAAAAAAGAATACTTTTTCCTGTCTTACTTAACTAGTTATATGGAGCTCTAAAATACTGCTGCTTTCAGTTAGCCATTCAGGCTCCACCCTCTAAATGGGGTTCTTGATTAAACCCAGTAAAAAGAGGAGTTTTGTATATAAATAGAGAAGAAGGAGATTTAGGGTTAATTAACCCAGTGGCATATGCTGCTTCATTAAATTTGTACAAAGTGTTGAAGTGGATAAATTAAACAGTAATTAGCAGTAAAATTGTATAATTCTAAGTATGATACCTTTTGGGGTATGGTAAAATAGAGTTAAAGAGAAAAGTGTATAAATG
Organism: Protopterus annectens; assembly: GCF_019279795.1. NCBI lineage: Eukaryota > Metazoa > Chordata > Ceratodontiformes > Protopteridae > Protopterus > Protopterus annectens. The sequence continues at coordinate 442,610,049 of NC_056741.1, read as the reverse complement.
AAGCAATAAAATGTTACCAAGAAAAAAATATTTTTGTGAAAAATAAAAACTGATGATATAGAAAAAGATAGAAAAGTATGGTATAAGAATGTATTGATAAAACTAAGTCATGAGAACATCTAACAGATGAATGAAATAAAACTATAAAAAGCAAATCAGAAAATAAAATATCAAGATTGTTTTTGTGGAGGCCAGTAATAATAGACCGATAAATTGCCAGTAAAAGGAAATATGCCATATAAAAAGAAAAGTGATAGAATATGTTTATATTTTGAAATGTACAAGAGTAGAAATTTTATGGGGAAAACTATGCAAAGAACATTTTTAAAGATATAAAAGAAGTGGATAAATAAAGATGGATATGATTAAATATGGATATTATACGAATAGAAGTAAAGAACGTGTTAAAAAATAGATACAATGTTATTTTATGTCATATAAGTTATATGGGATGCAAGAATAAATGAAATTATGTTTAATGATTAATGGATTTTAGCAACAATATTAATTAAAATCAGATGGTTGTTATGGATAAAGGGAGTGGGGTCTAATAGGGATGAAAATTTAATAAGATTGTAAAGGAAATTATGAATATATATGTAAGCAAATTTGTATATCTATATATTTATATATCTGTAAATATTTGCAAATATGTAAATAGTTTGGAAATGAGAGTTCTTTTTGTATATAAATAAAGGACCCGTACTCTTTTAGATAGGTGCTGTGGGATCCTTTACATCCACTTGAGCTACCATCAAGTCAGGCAGACAGGGTCTCAGTTTGACATCTAATCCAAAGAAAGACATGCAGAAGTGCACCCTCCTTTATGCTGAACTGCAGTGTCTACAATCCATCTACCCAGTGTGAGAAGAGAACCCACAAGCTACTGTATCAAATCTGAGTATTACCTGTTGCACCACCTAACACTGAACAAGCATATCTGGTGAGGTAACTGGAGAACTCATAATGCCAATGAAGAAACCCCTGTAAAAAAAAAAAAAAAAAAAAACTCTTTATCCATTTTAAATAAATTATGTCAATTGATAAGTAAACAACTGGAAAAGCACTGGATTTCTGACAAACTCTGTTATTCATTGTCTAGTAAGCCAGTCTTATTAATGTAGACAGTTATATGGGTGTTTATAACTCAGTTATTGATCTCTTAAAGATTTTGACAGTCATTGAAGGTTTAAAAGCTGAGTTTAAGGTAAAGCTGAGCTGTTGCCTTGTTTTTCAGAGGATAGAAATGATGGTAATCATTAGAAGCTGAAATTCAATAATTGTAAAGGATGCTTGCTTGTAAGGTGGGCCCTTGTGATAATTTTGAAAAGGGAAGATGTTATTACGGTCATTGGTAAAAATAACATCCACTTATGCTGTGCTGCCAAGGTCAATAAAAAGGCTGAAACATGCTTGTCCATAGCTATTGGAGTTTGGCTTTATTGGTCTGAATGTAAAAAAGTAAAAAAAAAAAAAAATCATGTACATTGAGAAGCCATGTAGCTAAAACACTTGATGTCCTTAAGGGGTCATTTGCAGATATCCCTTTGGCCTCCATTACAGGAGGTTTAAGGTACTACACACTGAAAACTCTAGCTTAGCTAGGTTATTCTTGCAGTTTTTACTGAATGGTAGAGATAACATAAAAGCAGGATGTAGAAAATTATTGTAACTATAATGCGTTTAATTACAGTGCGGCTTTATTTGGGGTTTTTAATCATGGATGTTTCTTTACTTCAAAGATGGTCTGCTTTGGCAGCCAAGACAGTTAATAATTATTAACACAAAAGTATTTCTATTGTCTAGGTTGCCTGTCCCTTGCCAGGCAAGCAAGACCAGTCCACTTTCCTTTAACAGATATTTAATATCTGAGGTGAATTAAGGACAGCTTTTATGTGTAATATTACATACAATTAAAAGACAGAGGTTTCAAATGGTTAGAGAGAGATAGCAAAACTACTGAAGAGTGTCACTGGGGTCAACATGGCAATAAATCAGTGCCCATTGGACTAAGAATAGTAGTGCGCAGGTATATGGGTCTGAAGAGCAAAATTCTAGGTGGGTGTTGCTTTTCTCTTTTTCTCTGTCCTTAATGAAATACATATGTTATAGTCAATAAGGTTAGTCAGTTCACAAATACATATTTGCAAGTGTCCTAATGTCCTTAAATAAGCTGTTGGTTCTTTGTAAGGGGTTATAAATGTTATTAAGTTATTTGTCTGTGAGTTAGGGCATATAAGTTCACACAAGTTCATAGTTATTGAATTACAGGCTCGAAACAATGGCTACAGTTGCATGAGGGAAATAAAATTATAGTACCTTTGTCAGGGGTGAGTTGATCAAAAAGAGTGTACCTACTCCAGTGAATGAGGAGTACAGGGCTAATAACAAGTAATTTGTCATTTTGGGTCCATGTGATTTGTAGAAGGGTGAATTATTTATTTATTTTTTTACAAGGAACACAGTCACTCTATTTTTGGGCCTAAATGAAGTTTATTTGAATATTATTTTTAATCTAGGATTCAGTTTTTGTTAGATGAGCTAATCAGGTTTCTTAAATGTCAGCTTTGCTGTTATTGTGAGGCATGGGTCCCATATCCCAACTTGCTGGTTACAATTTACATGAGATGATCAGTGGCCACAGTCACGGGATCTGCACTATTGAACATACAAGTGTGTACTACTGTTTTGCCTTATGACCAGCACCAGTCACACAAAATAATCCTTTCACTGTACAACTACTGAAGAGAATTATAACTCCCCAGGACTTCACCCCTCTTAGTCAAAGCCCAGTGCCTTCTAGTCCACTAAACTAAGTGCAAATGAGACATTGGCAAAATTATTTTTCATGCACACATAAACAGACATACACGCATACACACACACACACACACACACACACACACACACACACACACACACACACACACACACACACACACACACACACACGCACACACACACACACACACACATACATACACAGTATTTCCCTAGGATGTGCTACTGATATCTCACTAGTGCTAACACCTGTTTGTTGCACTCACTATACATACTGCAACCAATCAGATAGGCACCAAAGTCTCAGTTAGTGAACACTTATATACAATAAGCCAACCAATGCAGTAAATTATTCTAGTTTATAGTCAAACAGTCCCTCTTCAAAAAGGGCTGCTGCCAATATTCACACAATGCTCTGAGGTTACCCTTATAAACTAATACATTGCACGTCAGTCGAGAGGTTTAATAAATCAATAAATCAAAACACAATTTGCTTTATTGAAAATCATGTAAAAACATAGACAGGACTAATTAAATATACAAGTGAAGGAAGGGAAGAATTAAAAAAATAAATAATAATCAGAGAGTTGAAAACAACATCATTTTAATTGTATCTGAACAGTCTTATTTTTTACAACATACTAGACAATATTGTAGCTGAACTACCACTAAATCACTAAAATCTTTAATAAGTTGAAGTAGACAGTCAAATTATCGAAGCTTGAGCTTACTATTTCTTGAAAAGCAAGCTTTTCCCCCTCTCCTCTATAGTACTTACAAAAAATGCTTTGCTGTTTCCATGTATGAATAGAGTTGATTAAGTTAATGACATAATAAAGAGGAAAACATAGGAGTCCTCATGCAGCTTTTGCTGTAAGTTCTATATCTCTGAAATTCAAATAGCAGCCCAAACAGAGAGGAAGGAGCAGCAGTCCTGGTTCAGTACTCTTAGGAGGTTAATATTTTCAGATTTCTTTTTCATTTGAATAAAGCTACTTTGAACACAAGGAGTGTTATTTTCCTCTCTTAAGTCTATGCAGCTTTTAATATGAAACAGCGAGTGTGAAAATAGTTCCAGTTTACTACCCAGAGCTTTGTTATTACTAAATCAAATACTTATTCATTTCATATGTAGCAAAACATACAGCTTTTGACATTTCTGCATTTACAAAAGTATACAACTCTTTAGAATTAATGCCACCACATATCTGAAGTGGTCTGTTGGGATTCTTTGTAATACTTTGCCAGAATAGAAACTGGTTTGTTGGATGATAAGGTCAGGGCATACTGGACTTTCTCTTCAGTGTTAGGATATGAGTCTAGTTTGGTTGAAGAAATTGCACGATGGACTGGCATTAGCCTGACTACCCTGCATATAAAAAGTTCACAGTGTTTATTTGTTAACTAATACATGAACGGAGCCTTGTTTAACTGTTTCTATCTACAAGCCAGGCAATAATGGCAAGGGTGAATTCAATATATAGGTTCATATGTTAGTGCTAGACTAACTGCCCTTCTGGCCCATTTTTAGCCTAGCCAAGTGCCCCAAGTGAGAATCAAACCCTGCACCTTGTGTCTATAATCTGTAAGGTAAACAAACACCTTAACCGTTATGCCACCCTCCCACCCTTATATGTAAGTACTTGGTTACATGACCTTCTGGGCCATTTAAACCCTAGCCAATTTCCCCTCAAAGGTGAGAATCAAACCTTGTACCTTGTGTCTATATGGACATTTTAGTGCAGCCCATTAACCATCATGATATGGATATGTGTAAGGACATCAAAGTATCCACAAGAAGCCTATACAGATACAGATACAGATACAGACACAGACAGAAAATGTAAAACTTCAACCTAGGATCCAGGAGTTTTGAGGCAGAGATCTTAAAACTAAGCCACTGTGTTGCCTAATATTATTACAATTAAAGCAGTTGTTATCAACACTGACAGCTTTAAGGCATGGCTACAGCAAGGAGGTTCTGACTTTAGATGCTTCTTTCATTCCTAATTTCATTCATGAAAAGTACAGACTGCTTTTCACCCTTAGGTTCATAGGTTTATAGATGTTTACTAGGCTAATGACCACAAGGGCCTTTTTAAGCCTAGCCATGTGTACCAAATCTCTGACAAGTTCTGATACCCTTGATAAGTATAAGCAGGGGTTTGGGAGATGAACCTTACCTCAGAAAAGGTAGTACAACTATTCTCCCTGCCGGATACAACAAACACATTAAAATATGTCATACATCAGAATAAGGCAGTTAGTGTTAAAGCAACCAACTGGCTCTTAGCCAATGTTTTCATAGGTTCCCATACAAATATTTTGTTAGTGCTGCTTGTATATCACCTCTTTCACAACAAGCCTGTTCAAGGACATCTTACAGCATATCAGTAGATTAAATTCCATAAGGAAATATGGTACTTATGGATGATTTTAACCTAAACTGTTTGAATCGTACATGCAAGTGTCATGGCAGAACCACTGCTACATCAGCTAAACTCAATTCTAGCTAATGTCCCTCACACATATTAAAGTATTTCTTAACTGCCTAAATGATCATTGCCCTATAGTCACATCTCAAGAAGTTAAATTCCAGAAAACCAAAAGAATGTGCTATTAAATGGTCTACATTCAATATACTGGAGCTTAGTTTTTAATGGTATGTACCCCATAATTGCCTCTATGAAATGAATTAACATATGCTTACAAATACAGGATAGGCTTTCCCCCTAGTGGGATGCTTAGAGAAACAAAGTGCTAATATCTGAAGTATATATATTTTACATGACAGGAATGCATGTTAAAATTCCTGGAAAGCTGGTCCATAGTAGACTCAAAAAGAGGTAGTATTACTTATCTCCAAAATGTTCAAGCACAACAGCAAATAATCTTATCTCTCTATCCAGAAGTGTAGCTAACATGGGCCAAAAGGGGCAGAAGCAAGGTATTAAGGAGTGTGATTGGAAGATCTGCTTTTTTTCTTTCTTTGCTCTTCATATATATATATATATATATATATATATATATATATATATATATATATATGTATATAAAAACAGGACATAGAAGACTTTGTGCTCCCTCTTATGACAGATGAGAGGTGGGCCAAGAATGAATGTTTGTTTTCTTTCTTTTTTGTGTTGAGAGATGCCAAATCAGGGAGTATCACCAGATATTAGATGAGCTGGCTACAGCTCTGTATCTATTTATCTGTCTATATATGGATACCACACTACTGGTCACATATTTGTGGAGGTGGTTGTTTTAGTTAAGTGGTCATTTGGTAGAAGATTGATTTGGTAGAGTGAAATTAGACCCATGAACATACTGGCTGTATTTTTTATTAAATTTTGAGATTTGATTTATTAAGATAATTTAGTTAGTAAAGATTACTGTCAGTATATAATACCAGTGTATGGAAATGCAATCACTGCTGGTGTGATTTCTAAATTTGTGTCAGCAATTATTCCATTGTTTTGGGAGATTTTTTTTTCCTCTTTTCAGTTTGGTAGGACCATAAAGTTGATATGCATACGTTTGGAGATGTGGGGTCTTGCCACATACATGAGGGGAACCCCTTTGCAAAAAGCACTTGTAGTTTTCTTTGTTGTATTTGTGTGTTTTGGGCATTTGTTAAGTTAATTTGTGGTAACATTAAAGTATTTGGTCTAGTTTTAAACCAGATGTGATTTTACTAAGCGAATTTTCTATCAAATGTGATTTCACTTGCCCAAACTTCAACAAAACACACTGGAGTAAACAAAACCCACCTAGGTTGGGGGGCTACACCCTCCACACCACCCTAACTATCAATACCAACTCTAGGATTACTCTACAGTGTAGCAAAGAGCATGTCGGGCAAGTGTTTACTAGTGTTTACTTGTCCTGGGAAAAATTTGCCGTTCAGGTATTTCGTTTTCATGATTTTCATCTCGCAAAAATGAAACTCGATGATATGGCCTTTCAAGTATTAGAAGGGAATCCATACAAATATATATATATATATATATAGTTTGAAATATTGAAGTGCAAAAACATTGAGCAGCAAAACATTAATCCAGAAGGGGGGAAAACACGTGTTTAATAGGGTAGGCAAACTCCCCTGCACACTTCTTTCCATTTATATAAATCAACTGTGAGATTGCACAACAGCAAGGAAAGGGCAAATTCCCACTCCTCACTGCTGTATGATCTCTATCAAACTAGTGCTGGCAGAAATGATCAAATGAGTCTTTGATTACATCTACCAGCTGTAAAAACATTCAGTACTACAAATGTTTGATTATATGGAGCATTTCCATGTATCTGTCAGGAGAATTCATTAAAGCTTACATGATAATTTTTATCATGTGCGAGTTGCGGGATGATGCATACATGGGTGCAGCAAGTTTTAGAGTCAGTAAACTCCATGTAGGGGTGCGCAATCACACACACTCGTGCAAATATGGATACTTTCATGGAATGCAAATTTCTGCATGAGTAGCTGAAATTTATGCTAATGAAGCAAATCAACATGACTGAGTGATCCAGCAACCTATAATGTAACTGTGTGGACTCCGTGTGCATGTTGGCAGTGTACGCAAAAAATTTCCGTGTACAGGAGTCTACACGGAAACAAGGGTAAGTAAAAGTCCTGAAATATTAAAAGAACTGACCCTGACAGGTAACACCACAGAAATTATGGCCTGAGTATACACTGTGGATGCTAGAAAATAAGTCTCCCAAATAAAAATGTCATTTTAACTGCCAAAACATAAATGCTTCGGTCCCTCACCACCAAATGAAGAATAAACTTGTACATAATGCAGGCTGCTAAAATGTTTAAAACACGAGACAGGGTATTTTAATATACTGTAAGCATTATATAGTATGTATCACATATTTAGGCAAAGTAATACCCTGCCTTGTGTTTACAACATTGTGCACCTGTGCAGTTTCCCTGCTTACACGGCTACTAGCATGTAGATTTCAGGCTGTCAGCATGGTCATTATGTAAATGAGGCCAAAAATCAGTAGACTTGTTGAATCACAAAAAAAGAGTAACTATGTAGGGATGTTCACTTTGTATAGGTTCCTACATGATATTTTTGTTTCCAATGCATATCAACAGTGAGTGATGACATGAGGGAGTTGTGTAAGCTTCCCTTTTTTTTTTCCTTTACATGTTTGCGCATTTAGCACACCCATGGGAAATGGAGCCGTGAAAGGCTAGTTTTAGTGTGCTTCTTATGTAACTATTCCTGTGGCAGCACATGTATGTGTAGGGCTACAGTCTCGGTGGTCCTGGATTTAAGTATAGGCTGTACAAGCTTTTCTGTACATTTTATGTTCCATGTTTGCGTGATATCAGGAAAACTGAGATAAAAATATAAAATTCGTTTATGCTTACCTTATTTATGTGACCGTGTACGGAGCTATGCAAAGGTGCGCATAGTGCACTACTGCACACTTAAGCAGGTGTTTTAAAACATGCTAATTATAGCCTAAGCAGGTGAATCTAATTAGCCACTTTCACAGAGTGGACCTATTCAACAAATGTATAAAGTGTCCACGTAGCCTACATTCTTATTTTCCCTTGATACTTCAATACCATTGGAGTAGACACTTGGACATTTTAACTGAGATAATGCTAGGGGCTGCTGCAGCTATTCTACATCTGTATGTGCTAGATGATGAAGCCAGTGCTGCTGGCACTGCTGACAATAGGTCTAGGCAGAGAAGGAGAAGAGTGTTCAGGCCCAGGGTAACTTTCCAGGTGCTACATGAACTAGAGATTGTAGAGTGCTAGATGGTGGAAAGGGACACATTGCAAGAATTCTGTGAGGTCTGCCACCCTCAACTCAGAACCAGTGGAAACTAAGATATGTGTAGCCCTTAGAATATTAGCTACAGGTACTTTTCAAAGATCAGCTGGGAACATGATGGGTGTGTCACAGGCATCAGCATCCAGGATACTCCACTGATCCCTGGATGCTATGCTCATACATGCCAGTCAGCACATATATTTTCCCCTTTCTTCTGAGGAGAAGACCAGCAATAGGCAACAATTCTCCCATGTAGCCCACTACCCTGAAGTACTAGGTGCACAGAGTGCACTCATATACACATCAAGGCACCACCAGGTGAGCAGGGTAGAATCTACATTAACCACAAGGGATACCACTCCATCAACTGCCAAGTCATGTGCAAAGCCCAGGGGATTATCTTGTATGTGTGTGTTGGCAACCCTGGCAGTTATCACGACTTCCATAGCTGGCACACGTCACAGCTGTTTGCTGGGGGGGGGGCATCCCACAGTGTCATTACTGGGGATGCTGACTATGCCCTTGAACCATGAATGATGGTACCCATCAAACGTGCACACATACCCATGGAAGAATGCCATAATGAGGCACATGCTCACACTAGAAACATTATAGAGCATGTTTCTGGGCTGCTGAAGTCACAGTTCCAGTGTCTAGATATATCCAGTGGAGCCTTGCACTTTAATAAACACACATGTACACAAGTATTCACAGTATGTGCTATGCTGCACAATCTGATCCTGCAGAAACAGCTACAGCAGGATCAACAAAGGGATGGGACACACATCTCCCCACCAACACCTAGGTCACTACAGCCACAGTCACAGGAGGACTTGGAGGAAGAACCACCAACTGCTGTCCCTGTAGGCAGATGTGGGTGTGCTCAGTATGCCCTTGGTTTGGTTATGAGACAATCCATAGCACATTCACTTACTAGTTAGGGACCTTGGGATCTAATACCTTTCTCCTACTCACATACGCCAGGCAACTCACGCAACCTTTACTTATTCATGTATTGGCTGTGTACTGCTTGCATCAGACAGTATTAACCCTGAACTAAAGGTGTGTCAACTGCTGCATTTGTAAGGTAAGTCCTGATCCTAGACTGTATTCCTGAAGATTATTATATATCATTGTATCTCTTAACTTGGTACAGTAAGCAAGTAAATAGTCGTGGACTTGTACAGAGATTACATTAACATGTGACTACAGACACTTATTTTACTAATATGTGTCCATTTGTAATTAGTAGTCCTCAGGCATGAAACGTTCACACACTCATACCCCTGCAGATTACTGATACATCTTTCAAGAGAGAAGTTAGAAAGTGAGGCTACACATTGCATTTTCTGACTTCAGACTTGTTTGTTTCATAACAGTAACTGTGCTTTGTCCCCCCCCCAAAAGAGGAGTGTACCCTTGTACCAGACACAACAATAACTCAGCTATGCTACTCCCTAAACCACAGTATGTGTGTGTTTATGCCTCAGTTAATATCCTCTCACATTTTAAGGACAATTACATAGACTTAATTACACATTGCATGTGTTAGATAACTGATGAATTACCGACAAACACAGACATGCAAGACAGAGAGATGTATATCTGTAACCATAATCATGACAGGTTGTGTGACTACCAACTGCTCTATGTCCAAATATAATACAGAAAAGTACTTGCACAATATACAGTCCTTGGTTTGATAGGAGTGTAAATTCTTATGCAGCTGGTTGTGTGACGAATGGCTACAGTTTTGTGCTGGCAAGCTGCTTCTGTGGCAAAGAAGACTAAGGCAGTGGTCCTGTTTGCTGAAGCTGTATTGGTGTAAGGGTTCTAATCCTGACGTAAGTAGAAATTTTGGATGTGTACTACCAATTGGCAGTGTGCTTTTATAGACTTTGATTATGTGTCCCATGCTTTTAATATTTATCCTCTTTGTCTTGCTTTAATCCCACATTTGTGGGATGCACCACATATAGAAAACATTTTTGATAAGGCTTATTTAATTTGCATGAAGAGCAGCATTGCAGAAACAGAGAAAAATTAGATAACATTTATGTCAGACTGCCAAGAACAGAAAGCGTATACATTCAATCATTGTTCTTAGTAATTAGGAAATCCCACCCTGGACCAAAGATAGGAATGGGCTATAGTAGCAGGTATATATTACATAATAGTAAGTCTCAGACGTTAGCAATGTACCTCATGTTTGCACACTGCTCACCTACGTGAAACAGGTAAAGAGGCAAATGCACATGCATGCACACAGTTAATCATAGCTCAAATCTAATGCTTCCTGCGCTATTACATTATATACATAGATATGATATGTTCTTTTGCTGTATATTTCTCAGATCCTTTGTCTGACCTAAGACAACATATAGAAACATTGCAAACTGAGTGCACAATATAACTATATGTACATATATTTACAATCCATCCATTTTTTTCCCCACCATCAACCTACACCAACATTCAGTACAACCCTGTGGTCTACTTAATTTTTCAACTCATATATCAACCACAATGCAAGGTGTAATATATAATGTTGTGTGCTCCTTCATGGACAGAGCCATTTGGTGGTGCTCACAGGCTTTCTCTGCCAAACTCAAACAGCCAAATATGATTAATAAGGGTGCATGTGTTGTTACACAGCCAGGCTTCTAAACAGTATACTTCTGTTAGGCTACTATCCTTAGATGACACTAAGAAGTGATGTGCCTATGCAGGCCTCCCAAGCTGTTGTTTCCCACATGGCTTGCTGATGCCGTCTACTGTAAGTTTACCTGCAGTCTTACATAAAGCAGTCTTGTGCAAAGGTGCTTACATTAAGTATTGAGTTCTGTAGTCTGTGACTTAGATAGGTAGGAGTTTGGTTCTCACTGCAGTAGACCATGTGTGTGTGTGTGTGTGTGTGTGTGTGTGTGTGTGTGTGTGTGTGTGTGTGTGTGTGTGTGTGTGTGTGTGTGTGTGTATCTCCATAAAGAAGAGTGGAAGTGTGTATCGCAAATGGTTTTGCAGTATTTTGCTGCTTGCACAAACATCCATTTCAAGCAGGCCTCTATCCTCTTGTCCCCCTCATGGCCTGATGATGTCATCTGTTATAAGATCATCTGCAGTCCTATTAAAGCCAGACTTGTTCTGTGGCATGTGCATTAAGTACTGTGTTCTGTAGTCAGTGTACTCAGATAGGTAGGAGTTCTATTCTCAATGCAGGCAACTGGGGGGGGGTGGTGTGTGTGTGTCTAAGCTGGTACTGGACATTACACCAAGAGTGTTTTACAGCAGCCTATGGAACACTGTTCTATGCACATTCATCATGCCACTGTTTTTAGCCACTGTTATGAAGTGAAAGCCCTGCAGTATGTGCGACTGCTTCTTTTACTTATGTAAAAAAATATAGTTAATTTTTTGTGTTGCTATGATTAATTTTGGAAAATATTGTGCTGCTTTTGACTGTGTTGTCTATGTAATGTTATGAACAAACAAATTGTTAATTACTGCTTTTAATATGTTGCAGTTGTATTGCCCACACTATACATTGGATTCACACTGCATGAATTCAGTTTAGTTCAACTACTGATAAACATCATGACACACAATTTATAAGAAAACACCCCTGTACCCTTGTGACTGGAGTGTACACTAGGACTATATATTTGAAGGCAACTGATTCTGGTCTCATTTTGAGCTTTAACAGCATTCCATTGTCTTAGCTGCTCTGCTGTTGTTGCATGCAGAGAGCTTAACTCTTTTCAATTATAGATGCGGAAAAAAAAACAATTAAATTATTTTCACTTATAATCAGCCAATGCTATCTAGCAGAGCAGATCTTCTGCAGCTCAACATGGGTGGGCAAATGTCAGTTAAACAAGCAGTAATGTCACATCTTATCTCTTCACAACAGAACTATAGATCTCACTTTGGATAGACCTCCTACTGTACACCCCATATTTTTGTCCCCCCAAAATAGCACCAGATCCCATAGACTCATCTTTTTCTCATTCTCTTCCCAGATACCAGGATCACACCTTACATTATGAACTGTGAGTGTCCCTGTTTTTCTTCTGCTAGCCTAGTTGACATGTTTTTATTGACTCAGTACAGATAATGCCTCAGGCCTGTACTACAACATCAATGAAGTACCATCATGGGTGGAGGTACTTTCCAGCAACTTACAAAAACAGCACAGACATCCAAAACACATGCATGGTATACCTAACACTAAACCCAAAGCACACAATCCACATAAAAAAGGAGCACCAGTGTCTCATCTAGAAAGTTTTTAAAGCAATAGTTTTCTATTTCAAAGGTTGTCCTTATAGTAGTACAGTGAGACATACACCTGCCCCTCTCTCCAGTTTAAACAAGGAGAAATTTAGGGTCAGCTATGTGTCCCAAGTAGTTGTCACATCATACATGCAATCAAGTCTCTCCACAACACTCCCACTATTAATCTATCATAGTTGGTGTTGGTATGAACAACTTGAGACGTATCTCTAGGGAATATAGAGAGACAGACATGATTGAGCTCTCTAAATATGTGTCCCAGGCATGTATGTCTCTGTGTTTGGCCAGCATTTTAAGCTTGCCTAGGATGAGACAACAATATAAAGAACAAATGATCTTCTGAAATTGGTTATGTGTCTGGCGTCATTCTAAGGGGCTCCAGTTCCTGTCAGTATGGGATGACATTGTGGATACCATGCTGCTTTGCAAGACATGGACTTCACCTGGTACCTCTAGGCTTTTATTTGCTGGCTAAGGCACTTGCCTCCACTATAATGCCTTTATTAGGCAAGGTCACAAAAACAGACATTACTATGTAAAATATATAACTCTAACAAAGCAAGGGTCATGCTGCTTAACTGTAGGATTTAACATCAAAGGGCTCCAGTTCCTGTCAGTATGGGATGACATTGTGGATACACCATGCTGCTTTGCAAGACATGGACTTCACCTGGTACCTCTAGGCTTTTATTTGCTGGCTAAGGCACTTGCCTCCACTATAATGCCTTTATTAGGCAAGGTCACAAAAACAGACATTACTATGTGAAAATATATAACTCTAACAAAGCAAGGGTCATGCTGCTAAACTGTAGGAGTTAACATCAAAAACTGCACAGAGACAATACCTTCCACATATTCAAACTATAATTTGAAGTTGTGAGAACCACAGGAGGTAGATTATCTATCTTCATTGAAGATAATTCCTTCTCTACAGTAGTTAGACAAGGGGTTAATGTAACTCCAATTTACTGTGGCTACAAAACCCCTTAATGTTATTGGCAGTTATATGTCCCCTTCTATGAGCAAGAAGGGCCACACAGCCTATTTATAAGTATTTGTAAAAATTAAAGTTGAACAAAACAACCTACTCAGGGATGATTTCAACTATAACAACATTGATTGTGAAACTTATATGAGGCCAAACTCAATTGCACAATAATTCCAGGACTTTCATAACTCATGTACCATGGAACTAAGACTGCACTACCCCACAATTATCTGCAATATTCTAGATGTAGTCCTCACAAATAGCATCGACCAATGTAACTCCTCATGTGTAGATTCTGCACTGTTTAAATTCAAACATAAAGCATTTTTTTTCAGAATTTGCAATAGGTACAGAATTAAAAAAATGAGAGGGCAGCTGAAAATGCATCTTCCAAAATAAACATATCATCATAAAGGATGGTATAATCATCTTCCAAACTCCAGTTGCCACAGAGGACATTGACAACTATAATAAGGTACACCCTGATGCCCTGTATAAGCATCTACACAAATGTATAGACACAGACATACCTGACAGGATCAAAGAAAGATACGTACTTAAAAGATAACCATGCTGATGGATGTCTGACATTACTTGATTATACAGTAAGTAAACAAAGATGATGTCTACAAATACAAACGTTTAAATCCAGAACTGGAAGACGAAGATCCCCAGCATAAACAAGACAATAAGACACCTTGTAAAATCTTCACACAGCCGCTATGGGAAATATGTCAAAACCATAGCCAAGGACAAGCATAAGGTCTTCCTCTGCTATATCTGGAACATCAAAGGTATAATTCTGATGTTTGCTGAATTAATTGTGGATGGTATTGCACACACACTGATCCAGTGTAAATTGAAAACCTGCTAGCAGACATGCTTTGATAAAAATTATTCCCCACCACCCACAAGCTTACCACAACACATCTTCAACATCATCTCCAACCTCCCTAAAGAAAGAAAGAAAGAAAGAAATTATGTATTGTTACTATTATGCAAGAAGCCCAGAATTTCCAGACAAATTATATATGAAAAGATTAAGAGAGAAATTAGAGGAAAGAAAAGTACTTCCAGAAGAAAAACTGTCAGGAGCTTCAAATAAAAAATTGTATTAATTAATACAACAGATCCATGAAAAATACTATACAGACCAAGAAACCTCATAACATTTGGAAAAAGAAGTGACTGAGGAAGTGCAAAAATTTAAAGAACAAAATTTAAAGATGCTTGAAGGGTATAAAAAAGAAATATGGACATGGTGAAAAATAGAGATTTGATATGGTGCAATATTTATGCAAAGAGGAAAGCCAAATTAATCAACACAAAAAAGGCAGTCCAAAGATATTCAAAGAGAAATATAGGCAAAGGCATCCAGATATGGAAAATTTCACAATAAATAAATAAGATCACAAAGAGGGAACGTAGAACAGAAGATTAGTCAAGTAGAAATTAAAATAATAGAAGCTGAAGTTATTGAATATTTGCAAAGTGTAGGATTCAGTGTAGAAAGTCTAACACAGGTCATATCACAGAATTATGGAACAACTAGTCCCCAAGGTATTTTTTTATTTTTTATTTTGTGAGAGACATTTAGACATACATCATTTTTACATGTAGTCATCTTGTTAGTTTTCAACTATATGTTTTTTATTTTTATTTATATAGTCTGGTGATTGTTTCTTACAGATAAGATTCATGCTATTTTGGGTTATTGAAGTTCAACAGCATCATCTATTTCTGCACTATAATATAACATTTTATATTTGAATGGCTTTAAAGCATCTCCTTGAACTACCTATCATTGCTTTTACAAGTTCTCCCTAAAGGAAATATGAGATTTTTATGCATAGTACATCTATAATGTAATTCCATCAGATTGTTTAATGCTTCCTTATATATTCTTATTTTTACTTCATTTTATAATATTTTTTCATTTGTTTAACTATAGCGCCGAACATCGCGCTACTGTTTTGTATTTTTACATTGTACATATTAGAATGAAATATCGCTGATATAGCGTGACTTTACCATTTGATTGTTTAACAAGACATTGCACAGTTGTTAAACAAGGGGAATATTTTAGATGATGGGATTTTCATTACCATTATTTCTATCAACAGAGTTGAGTAGGATTGGACGTCACAGTCCAATTTCCCTTGATTGGTTTTGATTATGTGATTTTAAGCTAGGTTTTGTGTATACGCTTGTCAGTTTAAGCGCGCTATGTGTTTAATGCAAGCTTGAATTGTTTTTATTGCTTGCACAGTGAATATTTTGTATTTAGAGAGGTTTTGGATAGTATTTAATTTATTTGTTTATTTCATTTTATTTCATATTTTATAAACAGCATGAGTACTTTATATATTTATATATTTAAGCACTTGGAGCACTTTAAGTTGTCAGTTAATTAATTAATTAATTGATTAATTGATCATTTGATTGTTTGGCTTGCCCACCAAATCTTGTATAAAAATGTGTTCCTTTTACTTATAATTGAATCTGAAGAAGCGTAGTTTCACTACGCGAAAGTGCTCATTTCTTGGTTTTGTAATAAAAGACGTTCTTTATGCTACAAACGGAAGTGTTGATTCATGCTGATTCCTTCTGTATCTGTTGCCATTAGTCCCCAAGGTAAGGAGAAACATGAAGAGCAGGAGACCTCTGAAGACGAAATATGAACATGAGAAAGAAAAAGAGATGTAATATGGTGCAATATTTATCTAAAGGAGAAAGCAAAACTAATCAATGCAAAAAGAGCAGCACCAAAGATATTTGAAGAGAAAAACAGGCAAAGGCATTCATATATGGAAAATTTTACAATACAAAAAAAAAGAGGATTAGTAATGGAGAAGTTAAAGAAATAGAAAGCGACGTTATTGATTACCTACAAAGTGAAGGATTTAGTGTAGAAAATGTATCTGAGATAACAACACAACAGGACAGAGCGATGGACACTCAAATTAAGGAGAAACTAGTGTTGCAGAAAGCATCTAATCAGTTGACATATGAAGATATTTTTTAGCCTCCCACAGGAAACCAGTACAAAGATTCAGCTGGAGCTATACAGCAAGGGAAAGAACAGGAAGCTGTGGCAACTCTGACACAGTCAATGCCATGGAGTGATAGGCTAGTGAGTTCTCATATGAAAGAGCAATGGGTGACACAGGGTGAAACTGAAGAGAATGTGACACAGGAAGAAGCTCTGGAACTTTCTATAGAATGCCTGCAGGAAATGGTGAACAAAGAATGTGCCCTCAGTTTAGAAGAAAGTGATCTGAGAGAAGTTACTTGATTTAATAGAGATGGATAAACATATTACGATCAATGAAAGAAATAAACTGCAGAAGGTCAATAAAACCCAAAAAGTTAGAAGTTTTATAAAACAAATGAAAACAGTAATTAGGACTGTCCATGGAGATTCATGCGATAGAACAGAAGTAAATAAGATACATTAATGTGCAGTCAAATTAATAACAGATAAAGTCCTAACACAGGTAATAAGGGAAAGGACTGGGAGAAATCAAATGCCATCATGAAAGTATTGAGTAGAGAAACTATAAAGCAATTAAGACAAGAAGTGTCACTGTTAGAGAGGAGTATAGAAGAGAGAACAGATTAACAAAAATACTCAGAAAGATAGATGTGATAAAAGCATTGCACAGTATTATAATGGACCAGGTTTTATTGTACACTATCGCAATAATAAACTAAAAATATCAGCACAGGCAGAAAACATAGAAGCTACATAGATAAATATAAAGGAAAAGTACAAAATAAGCAATTTATTGATGACCTAAAAAGGTTTTATAGAGAATTGGGAAACAAGGTAAAAAGAATCGAAAGACCACCAAAAAAAAGAAGAAATTGATACATTTTTGAGAAATATTTAAGAAGATCTTGTAGAACATAACTTCTTCTTCTTTTGGCTTTTCCTGGTTAGGGGCTGCCACAGCAGATTACCTTGTCTGCTCATGATTGGCAGTGGAGTTTTATGGTGTCGAGTTGCCAGCCCGGTGCCCAACCTTCCACAGAAGGCACACACATGCACACACTCACACCTAGGGCCAATTTAGAGTGTCCAATCCACCTGCAGCGTGTCTTTGGGAGGAAACTGGAGCACCTGGAGGAAACGCATGTGACCACAGGGAGGACATGCAGACTCTGCACAGAACGCACCCCAGCCGAGGATTGAACTGAAGAACCTCTTGCTGTGAGGTGGCAATGCTAACCACTGTACCACCGTGGCCACCCATCTTGTAGAACATAACAAAGATGCTAAATGGATAGAAGAAGTAAAAGAAAGAATAAGAAGTTCAAATGTACAGGATATGAAATGGGATGAAGTAATGGGCAGAGAAATTGAAAAAAAAAAAAAAGTTAAGAAAAGCCTCTAACTGGAAAACCCCAGGTCCAGATGCAGTATTAACATCTTTGCATGAAGATTTAGTCATTGTTAAGAATTATTTATATATGCACCCCAAACAGACACCAGCCTGGCTAACAACAGGAAAAACGATGCTCCTACTTAAGAGTGAACCTGCAAGCTGCCCTAAAAACTATAGACCAATAACTTGCCTTCTACTACGTATAAATTATACACTGGAATTTATACCAACAGAGTTTATAGTCATTTAGAAGAAAACTCAACTATGGCAATAGAACAAAAGGGTAATAAAAGAAAGTCATATGGAACAAAGGATCATTTGTTGTTGAATAAAATCATAGTGGAGATTGTAAAAAGGGGAAGAATCTAAGTATGGCATGGATGGACTACAAAAAGCATTTGACAGTATCCCACCTTCATGTATAAAAGAGTGCTTAAAATATATAAGATAAACTACATCACAGCAACCATGAAACAGTGGCAAACCACTTTGCAGTTAAGCCATTATCAAGGACAAATTATTATTCTAGGAATAAAAATCCAAAGGGGGATATTCCAAGGTGACTCTCTGTCAACGCTGCTCTTTTACCTTGCCCTTAACCCAATAAGCTGTCTGCTTAACAGATTAGGTCATGGCTATAATTTGGCTCCCAGAAAACAACAAAATGTAAAGACTTCTCGTCTTCTCTTTGTTGATGATATAAAAATGTATAGCTTATCAGATGAGGAACTGAAAACACAACTGCAAGTAGTCAAAACTTTTTCAGATGATATAAGAATGGCCTCTGGTCTTGATAAATGTGCAAAAGCAACCTTTAAAGCAGGAAAGCTGCAACACCAAGAAAACGTCAGTTTGGACTGACTGTGATATAAAAGAACCTGAGCAAGAGTAGTGTATAAATATACAGGAATTGATGAAGGGTCAACAATAAAACATGAAAAATGAGAAAAAAACTTAGTAAGGAATATTTTAGAAGACTTAAATTAATCCTGAAAACAGTGTTGACATCTAGGAACAAAGTTCAAGCTATAAACCAATTTGCTCTTCCTGTACTAACTTACAGTTTTGAAGTGATTGACTGGCCCCAAAAGGTGTTGGATAGATTAGAGAGGAAAACAAGAAGGATGCTTCATGTTCACCAAATGATTTATAAAAATCAGTACATACCAAGATTATATATTCCCCTTTCCGAAGGAGGTATGGGCCTCGTTGAAATTGATTACATGTGTAGATCTGCAATCATGAGACAGCATACATATTTGTTGACCTCACAAGACCCAAACATAGTGAAAGTCTTGAAACATGAGGAGAATACATTTAAGATGACTTCTCTGCTTAGTCTAGCAGAAGCATATCGGCGTCAAGTGGGAATGGAAATCAAACCAGAAGTAGATAAAAATCAGGTAGCAGCTGAATGTGCCAAAAACAAAAGAAAGAATATAAGGTGAAGGATCAGATAAGAAGGCAAAAAATGTGGAAAATGCATAAATATAGTTGCAAGTATAGAAAACGCCAACCTCACGTTGATCAAGATTGAACGCAGGAATGGTTAAACGGAGGTGAATTCAAACCAAAAGATGAAAGGTTAATATTGGTGGCCCAAGATAGTGGACTATGTACAGGTTGGTTTACAAAGTCCATTGAACATGCGGGAGAAGCAAACAAATGCAAGTTTTGTAAAACAGAATTGGAAACAGTTGCACACCTTGTTGCTAGTTGTGACATACTAATGGCAGAAGGACTGTATACTTTAAGGGAATAATAATGTGGCAAGACTGTTGCACTGGGGATTGTGCAAACATTACAACTACCTTACTTCCCTAATTTCATTTACAACCAGTTCCAACTTCCCTCATTTGCCACCTCTTTGAAAAACTCAAACCATGACCCCCTCTGCTGATCAGCTACCAGCTGAATGTCTGCAAATTGCAGCAAAAGTAATTGCATATCCCATTTCCATTCTAATAAATAGAACAATTACTGAAGGCACCATCCCATCAGTCTGGAAAATCTCCCATATCATCCCTCTTCATAAGGGTGGTAATTCTACTGAACTCTCTATCGCCCAATAGCCTTACTCTCTCCACTAGCAAAAATCATGGAAAAATGCATCCACCATCAACTACTAGACCACCTACTCCAAAATAACTTACTAGCAAACTGTCAGCATGGCTTTAAGCCATTCCATAGCACCACCACTGCCCTCTTATCCTTTTCTGACTGCATCAACAAAAATCGCAATAACAATACTCTTATCTTCTGCTCTATTTATTGACCTCTCTAAAGCCTTCGATGTGGTTAACCACCAGCTAATTATGAACATACTTAATTCCCTCTCACTTGATACTCAGGCAGTAAAATGGTTCAACTCCTATTTAGAAAACAGGAAACAAGCTGTACTTTGGAGAATAACTTATCCACCCATCTTTCTGTTACCTTGGGTGTCCCTCAAGGCTCCATCTTGGGCCCTCTCTTATTTTTAATTTTTATCAATGATCTAAACATGAATATTCCTCAAGCCACCTGCATACAATATGCAGATGACTTAACATTAATATGCTCTGCTTCTTCCATTTCGGAACTGCAATCCCTCACCCAAGTAACATTTAACATAGTAGAAAACTGGTTCCTCCAGCGCTGCCTCCTCCAAAACCCCCAAAAAACTAAACTATTGCTCTTCACTCCTACACAAAAGTCCTCCGCATTACACCTCACAGTAACATCTAATAATGGTACTGTCATAGCTCCTGACCCAACCACCAAACTCTTAGGTGTAACTATAGACCACAACCTTACCTTTGATACCCATATCAACACTACAATAACGTCAGTGAACAGAAAACTAGGCTCCCTCTATAGGTTAAAACCCTTTCTTACTCCAACAGCTAGAACTATTATTGCCCATACCCATTCTTATTTCTACCCTCCTCTACACCTCTCCCATTTATACCAACCTATCTAAAAACAACCTCAACAAACTTGTTACCTCCTATTATAACATTACCAGATTTGCCACCGGCTCCCCATTTAGAACCCACCATTGTCATAATCGCAAACAGCTAGGATGGCTGGAACTGCATAATCAGCTTCTCTTTCACCAACTTATTATCATCCATAAGACCCTTTATCATCCTAGCAATACTCCAATACTGATTACCCTCATCACCCCTACAAAAATCTTGCAACCCTTCACTCATCAAGTAAACCTCTAGTATCCACACTGAAATCCAGCAATAGAGTTGGGGACACTCTGTTCTCCAACACTGTGGGGAAAACCTGGAACCTGCTTCCTAGTGAACTAACATCTCTTTCTTCTACACCACTTTTCAAAAAGCAACTTAAAACATACCTCAAGGCTCACTGGCTTTGCCCAGGCACCAACCCAGACTAACAATCTCCTTCCTACCATTCCCACCTTTACTGATCTCACTACTGCTGCACTATGACTACCTCTCATTAACCTTACTGATCTCACTACTGCTGCACTATGACTACCTCTCATTAACCTTACTGATCTCACTACTGCTGCACTATGACTACCTCTCATTAACCTTACTGATCTCACTACTGCTGCACTATGACTACCTCTCATTAACCTTACTGATCTCACTACTGCTGCACTATGACTACCTCTCATTAACCTTACTGATCTCACTACTGCCACACTATGACTACCTCTCATTAACCTTACTGATCTCACTACTGCTGCACTATGACTACCTCTCATTAACCTTACTGATCTCACTACTGCTGCACTATGACTACCTCTCATTAACCTTACTGATCTCACTACTGCTGCACTATGACTACCTCTCATTAACCTTACTGATCTCACTACTGCTGCACTATGACTACCTCTCATTAACCTTACTGATCTCACTACTGCTGCACTATGACTACCTCTCATTAACCTTACTGATCTCACTACTGCTGCACTATGACTAACTCTCATTAACCTTACTGATCTCACTACTGCTGCACTATGACTAACTCTCATTAACCTTACTGATCTCACTACTGCTGCACTATGACTAACTCTCATTAACCTTACTGATCTCACTACTGCTGCACTATGACTACCTCTCATTAACCTTACTGATCTCACTACTGCTGCACTATGACTACCTCTCATTAACCTTACTGATCTCACTACTGCTGCACTATGACTACCTCTCATTAACCTTACTGATCTCACTACTGCTGCACTATGACTACCTCTCATTAACCTTACTGATCTCACTACTGCTGCACTATGACTACCTCTCATTAACCTTACTGATCTCACTACTGCTGCACTATGACTACCTCTCATTAACCTTACTGATCTCACTACTGCTGCACTATGACTACCTCTCATTAACCTTACTGATCTCACTACTGCCGCACTATGACTACCTCTCATTAACCTTACTGATCTCACTACTGCTGCACTATGACTAACTCTCATTAACCTTACTGATCTCACTACTGCTGCACTATGACTACCTCTCATTAACCTTACTGATCTCACTACTGCTGCACTATGACTAACTCTCATTAACCTTACTGATCTCACTACTGCTGCACTATGACTAACTCTCATTAACCTTACTGATCTCACTACTGCTGCACTATGACTACCTCTCATTAACCTTACTGATCTCACTACTGCTGCACTATGACTACCTCTCATTAACCTTACTGATCTCACTACTGCTGCACTATGACTACCTCTCATTAACCTTACTGATCTCACTACTGCTGCACTATGACTACCTCTCATTAACCTTACTGATCTCACTACTGCTGCACTATGACTACCTCTCATTAACCTTACTGATCTCACTACTGCTGCACTATGACTACATTTCATTAACCTTACAGAATATGAGCAGTAAGCTAACTAAGTCTGTATTTACTTAGTCTTTTCTTAGTAACCATCTCAGAGTATTAACCTGGTCACTAAGCTTTCTACAGTAGGAATGTGTCTTTATCATCTGTATTAACTTAATTTCGCTCTTAAATACACTACTATAGAATTGGGACTTAATCTGTAAACTTGTTACTCTATATACATGTTCCCAGCTTATGTATATTGTCTTTCCTTCTTTTTATATGATGTTAATTATTTGATCTCTAAGCCTAGGTATAAATTCTTTCTAGCCTTAAAAGGTACTCTACCAGATGTTTAAAACTGCTTTCTAGTATTACAAATAGATTGTTCTAATGGTATGTTTATTATTATCTGTGTTGGAGCTTTTCTCCCCGGGCCTTCACTGAAAATGGACATATATCTAGTTGGACTAGCCCGGTCAACAAATGTAAAATAATAAATAAATAAATAAAATAAAATAAAAAATAATATTGAAGTAGCTGAAAAACACTGAAAACATGAACCACAAAGCATCATAGAAAATGATGAAGTTTATATCACATGGGATCACCCATTACCAACAGTTCAAAAGATAGATGTGAGAAAAACAAATATAGTAGTCCATGAAAAGAAGACAAAAGTAGCATTGATCACTGACATTGCTACACCAGTTGTGGAAGAAAGATACCCAGACAGTTCCAATAGTAGTAGGAGCAACAGGTCTTATAAAAAAGAATTGACAGTCATATTTAGATGTGTTACCAATACAAGTAACTCAACACGAATTGCAGGAGTCATTATTGGGCACATTGTGGGTGTTGCGAAGAGCACTTCTGGCTGACATCAAAGATTGAAACAATACTAATTTCATGAATTTTATTCATACTTTGACTTAGGAATGCAGTCCATTCTTATCATGATATTAAAACCCCAAAAGATTTGGAGAAATTAAAGAACAAAACGCAAGTAATCACTGTTGTCTCCAAGACTAAAATATAGCCTTTATAGGACCAGATGGCATCTGGCATGTATTGTTAATGTTCTTAACCAGCGAAATACTGCACTAGGCAACCTATTCAATCACAGTCTGAGTACTGCCTTTATCCACACAGATTTGAAATCAGCAACCTATTTCCCCCTACACAAGGGTGGACCAGCAACATACACATGTACTTACAGCCTCCTAGGTTTCACAAGACTCAACTGTAAGACAATGGAATGGATTTTCATGAATGTCAGATACAAGGACAGAGTTGACATTCAAACAATACATCTGTTCCAGCATGGTTTTCTCAAGGGAAGGTTGCGCATGCTAAAACTGTTGGTATTCAATAATGTGACCAGAGACATAGTATGTGTGCACGGCATTTATTTTGTCTATCTTGACTTGGCAAGTCCTTCCACACAATCCCACATTCATGCATCAGTGAGAAGTGAAGCCAAGTGAATATCAACTGCTATGTTGTCTGGTGGGTTGCAAACTGGCTTACAGAAAAACAACACTCATTCAAAGAGGGAGAGTTCACTTCTAGCAGCAGAACTGTCACCCATGGATTACCACAAGAGTCACTGCTGTGTCCATTCATGTTTGCCATACACTTCTAAGAAGTCCAGACCAAAACTAAGTGTCTGTGGCTAGCTAAGTTTGTGGTTGAAGGACACGTAGGTGCTATCATTGTATTCCCTAACAATGTGAGCGCTGTTCAAAAGGTGCTTACATAGACTAATGACTAATGACAACTGTTAAATGACTGCCATGTAAATGCATCATCATTTCCTTTGGTATTAACAATGTTCCAGCTTATTATGATGTAACCCAGAATACCCTTATCACCAATTCTGTATTGATACACCTGGGAACACAAGTCGACTGCAACATGTGTCTACTGTGCTGAGGAAGGTGTTATACATATCACATAAGATTAGCAAAGGCATTGCAGCAATATCACATTAGGTTCTAAATACCCTATGCTCATCCCTCCTCAGGCCTCATTTTAAATATAATGCTGTCTTTGATATGTATTGTACCAGACACCTGCAGAAACTTGTTAGACCTCATTCTAAATACTAAAAGTCTGGGTCTCAAATGTGCGTCTTATATGGATAGACTGAAGTAGCTGTGACTGTATTTAGTATAATATAGACTGCTTCGAGGCAACATATGTATGCCTTCCAGGGCTATCTCTGACCCAAATATGAGGAAAATGCTGCTCCTACACATGTCATATGGTACTAGAGTCACCTGTTCCAGGGCCTTCAATGTAGACTGTGGCATATATATGACATGTTGGAGAGATAGATACATCTATCATAGGTTGCCACTCCTCTGGAATAGGCTTCAAAATCATGTCAAGCAGAGCACCTCATTCACCCTGTTTAAACACAGCCTGGATGACTTGATGTGAAACTGTTAATCTCTGCCCTGGATTGCTCCTGCTTCTCACCTGGACATGGGTAGTTCTTGCTGCACAAATCTTGGCCATACATGATATCTGTCTTTGAATATTATATTGTGATTTAATGGCTAAGGCTGCTAAACACCATCAGATCAATAGCCTAGTAATGTCCTACGAACCTGTGAACCTATGGTGAAGTACATGTAAAAAATACCATTGTACTGTTTTACTGTTTTGACGAGGTTTATCTACAGTACTGACATGCAATCCTGAGATCTGAATCTGATGTCATGACCTCTCCTGTGCACCATAAGCCTGTAATAAAAATCATTACAGAGAAAAGTGCTACTTTTGAGGCACATTTCAGTTTCTAACTTCACAACCCTTACAACAGCATTCACTATAAAGTATGGAATTTATGATGCTAGCATTTGTATAACTGGCCAAGTACAATATAACTGACAGTTAAAATCATCAGTTGAGCACCACACATGCAGATCTTATAATAATATATGCAGATAGTTACCCTGTGCATTAGACACATAGTTTTAGTATCCCTGAATCCAAAAGGTAGACAACAGGGATATGGCACAGTTATCATCACTTGCACAGGGTGTTGTGTGAGGGTGCAGGAGGCCTAGGTTGACCCAAACGGTTGGTGAGTGTGTGTGTGAGTAAGCAAGGGAAGCAGGCAAGATGGGCAATGTAAATGTTGCATGTGTGTCTGTAGGTGCCCTCAATGTGACAGTGGTGTGTGAGAGTCTGCATGAACACAGCCAAGCTCAGTGCTAGCCCTATGTGTCTGTAGCCCTATGTGTCTGTATGTCGGACAGCTGTGAGCCATGCATAATAGAGATGACAGTTCATCATTGTTGCCCCTGACCATGAGAACTGCCTCTGCCAAGAGTTGCACTGGCAACTCCACACCCAAGGTCAGATACAGGGCTACTACCTGAAGGTGAATGATGTCTGCTTGACGTCATTCCTTCATGGGAATGTCCAGGAACATGACCCCATGGCCAGCTATGTCTGGGTGTGGACAGCACACTCCCTTCTGGAGCAGTGGAAGTACTGTCACTACGAGAGCATGATCAGGCATGGCCACGTTGGCTCTCACTAGTTGCTGACCTACACTCACAAGACCAAAGTTCCCCTCCCAGCAGATATTCCATCACAGACAATGCATATTCCATGACATATACTCTGCACTCCCTCACAGACACATCTTATTCCAATGTGTTATTTATCCAGTCCATGGAATCAACGAAACAGTGGAGGCAGTCACGGATGTCAGACTGTGCCACATCTGTAACCCTGAGCATTCATCTAGAGTGACTTTCTGAATGTGCCTGTGCCTTCATGATGGCCCTGAATATCTGTTGAGTTACACGTAAAGAGACACCTGCACCAGGTGGATGAAGGACAAGTGGACTCCTCTGAGCATCTCTATCAAACCCCAAGCATGGCTCCTGGCCAACACTTTGGCTATGACCAGAGTTAACAGGCACTGAAGCCACCGTAGTCACACTTCTCTAGTCAATGTCCTCGCTCTTCAACTATCCAATATCTGTGGCCTCAGTGGACTGGGGATGCATAGACATACTGTCTGTGTCTGGGGAAAATGGGGGGAGGGGGCTGGATGTCAACCTCTGTGTCAGATTCAGCCTAACCACCCCACAGCAGTGCCTCACTTTGGCCACCATCATCATTAGAGTCTGATGAGACACTGATATCAGGTGGTGCCGGGGACATAGAACCACTTCCATGATCATTTGTGATAAAAGGAAGAGAAAGAAATACATTAATACCTGCAGTTTATATGCTACAATATATGCTAAGCAATGTATACTGCTGTCACTATTACAGACAGTCATACTGCTTAGAGCAAGAAATCTAGACAAAGCCATAAATAATGGGTGGACAAAGGTCCCAGAATTGGAACAAATTTGAAATATTGCTCTTACAAATCTAGAACGTTGATATAATAACAGGTTTTGCTTTAGCATGACATTTCTGAAGGGTATGAAGTCTGAATCTCAGATCCCTGTCATTATTTTATGTCTACAATCTTTAATGACTTGTGAATAATTTGACAAAAAATCACTATGATATGAAATATGGGCCAGAAATATAAATAATAAATCTGGACATTCATCAAACATATGTACAGTTAACAGGTATGCAAACAGTACAGCAATACATACAGCAAGCCTGAGGGGAGACATTAGCAAATATGTAGGAATTTATCTGTGGTACTGACATAAATGTATTGTGCTTACCAACTGCAGGAGCCCTATGTCTCTGAATTCCTGACAGTCCTGAAATAAGTAAAGGAAGAGATAATGGCAGCAGCCCCATATTTAACAGTATAACAGGGAATGATACCTTTACTCATCTATATCTGCAGTAACTCAAATGTTAACAAGAATGTGGCTGACAACCGCAAAACAAGCTTAAAACTGCAGCTGTCTTAAACAGTCTCACCAAAAAGAAAACAACTTGAGACACACATATAAACTATTGACATTATTACAGAATGCCACAGTATTTTAATGATGATCTAACAAATCATACCTGGAAGCTTCTCTGGAGATGCAGGAGTGGTGCCCATGTCCAGAACGTATGAGGTCATTGATTGCTGAGAGCTGTACTGTGTAGAAATGTTTGCCAGGAATTCCTCTGTTGCAGTAACAGGGGGTTCTGCAGCAGGCCCACCACTGGTGATCTGGTGATCACATGCCACTGCAGCTGCATGCCTCCTTTCGGCTGTCATCATGTCTGTGGCTCTGTGATACATCTGCTCATAGATGCGACTGTGTCGCCAATATCATTTATGTTGTGGACTAATTCATCCCAAAGGGCTATACGCTGAGCAATATTGGCTCACCTTCTGTTGACATAATCCCTCTCTGATGAGGTCATAAATGTGGGCCTATGTCAAACAGACATTTTGTGTCCTGAAAGACAAAAAAATGTTAACACATATAAGGATCATATAAATACAAATAAACTGATTACAGATAAAGCAGTAAAGGAAGGCTGTCAGTATTCCCCACTTGATAAACTTTAAAGATTCAACAGGGGTCAAAAACTAAAGAGAGAGGGTGCCAGTGATGTAGCACTGGGGGGAGGGGGGGCGAGAGGGGCAGTTCACCCCAGGCAGTACTTTTGGGACTGTGGCGTAGTCTTAATTACATTAAAAAAAACTGTTGTTTTTAGGGGGCAGGCATTCTTCTGTAAGAACTGTCCCATATTTTCACATCATTCTTCCAGTCCATCTGTGCATGCTGTTCTTTTTCTTGTCAGCCTGCGCCCCATGCAATTTTGAAATAGCTTTGCTGCCTGAGGAGTTATTATTGCTGTTCACATTTCTCAAAAGTAATTCGTTGTTATTGCTTGCTCCAGTTTGGGTTTAATTGCTGCTACCCATTGTACATGTGTGGGTTTGGTTTTATTTGCTATAAGGACATATTCTTAACTACTGCTCCATTTTGGTGGATGTTTTAATTCGTTGTTATTGTGCTGCTAAGTAAGGACAATTTGGGATTTACTTGCTGGAAGGTGTGTGTGTGTGTTTACTTGCTGGAAGGTGTGCATGTGTATTTACTTTCTGGAAGGTGTGTGTGTGTGTGTGTGTGTGTGTGTGTGTGTGTGTGTGTGTGTGTGTGTGTGTGTGCGTGTGTGTGTATTTACTTGCTGTGTGTATATTTATTTCCTTGTTGGAAGGTGTGTGTGTGTGTGTGTGTGTGTGTGTGTGTGTGTGTGTGTGTGTGTGTGTGTGTATTTACTTACTTGCTGGAAGAGGGGTGTGTGTGTGTAAAGTGCCCCAGTTAAGTATAACTGGTGGTTAACATCACTCAGGCTCAAACCCTGTACCGTAGGCAAAGGTACCTGAATTCTGTACCCATACCGCCACTTGTGATTTGAGCTCTCAACTGTCCAGATTTCCACATAATGTCTGGAATGTTTGCCTCATTCTTTTGGTCTTCTCCTCTTAAAATTTGTGTCTTTCTGGCAAATCAGTGAGAACTGAATATACCACATAAGGATAGCCATTTAATTTTCAGTCTTCCTATCTTTCAAGAAACACATGGTAACACAAACATTTTATTCTAGCAACTTTCTAAGATTATGTAAGCAATGTTTAAAATGTGTCCCTGGTTTTGGGCCTTTACTCCCCCTCCCCAATACATTTTGTCTTTTTCCAGATTTCTTGTACTGCAAAGTTGAGAGACTTGAGTGTCAAGTGGGTTTTACAATGGGCTGAGAGCTTCAGGGGAAGAGAAGTTTAGTGCTGCTTATGCCAAGTCCGTTTGCATTGCTAGTAGCACACTGGGTAATATACTTGCTTTTGATGCAGAAGGCTGTGGGTTCTACTCCCACAGTATGTAGATGGATTGTTGCTGATACTGTACTGTGTTGTACTTTAAAGGGAGTGGATGCTACAGTCCTGTGAATGTCCTCCTTTGGAGGAGATATCTAGTAATTATGAACCTGTTATCTGTTTGTCATCCATTCCCTATTGCAATATTACTAGCTTATTCTTTTTGATGTAACATAAGCAATTTATTCTTCAAGGACAGCAGGTACTTTATATTTCATTGTTTTATCTGCAAATAAAGTTGTTTGCTGGCAGCAACTTCTTCATTAGTTGCAGATCTCTTTAATGTGGAATTATTTAGATGGCTTTTACTTCTGCAGAGGTTGTGCATATTTACTGAAATTGGTAGACTGTAATGACAGAAGTCTGATTAGACTTTTATGATGGAAATGTTCTGACTTGAGCAGTTTTGTCATTATTGGTTCATACTTTTTGTTTTTCATTGCTTTACTGGAAAAATGTTCAAAACAATAAATTTAAAACACGCTGTAATGATTGTGCTGTGTTATACAAGGAATATAATTTAATACAATCAGGAAGATGTTTGCATAGTCCTAAATACGTGTGATTTGAAAACATCCTAAATATGTATGATTTTAAAAACAGCCCAAAGGTAAACTTATCCACCACTGGCCAGATGCATTTTTTGACTGTGGATTTCAATGCTCTTTCAATGAATGTGAGTATCAAGGTCAGAGAAGTTTTAATGCTTAGTCTGTTTTCATTGTGAGACTGTAATACATTGTTTAGCAGATACCTATCAGTCTTTGTACTATAAAAGTTTAAAATAAAAGTTTTGAATGAAATCCAAATAATCATTGAAGAAGTAAACCAGTATGCATGTAGGGTCATGGGTGTTTATTAGGCTAATGACTACAAGGGCCTTTTCAAGCCTAGCCATGGCATTCCAAATCTCTGATAAGTTCTGATAACCTTGATAAGTGTAAGCATGGGCCTGGGAGATTAACCATTTACATGTTACCTGTGTCCATTAGAGACATAGGTGCCAATCTAGGGATGAATTTCCAGTTTCCCATCCAATTGTCCAAGATGCACTTGAATTGGGTTAGGGAGGAACTCTGCTTCACATGGATGGGGAGCCTGTTCCATAGACAGGGTAGCTTCTGGGATACATAACCTCTCTTTCCAGAAGATCCTATTTATATTACAGGTAAGGTTTAAGTCTTTAGAATGGGTAATTCTGGTGCTGTTTGTTTTGTGGATTTGCAGGAAGTCCATCAGAGTGGGGTCTGACAACGCCCTGTATGCCAGGCATAGATCTCTCCACAAAAGCCTGTATGAGAAAATATAGGGATAGGGCCCTGAGGCAGTCTGCATAGAACATTTTACTTACGCCCTGTATTCTTATAGTGAGGAACCTCTGTGGACATTCCAATTGTTGGATGTGCCTGGTTAGGTACATACCAAAGGGGGTACTGTGTTCCAATGATAGGTCTGCTGAATATTGAATACAGTGGAACAATGACATCCTTGGACTCAGATGCTATACCTTTGCTTATAAGCTGTGCAGCATAGAATGATTTCCTCATCACTGTAGACAAGTGATGGTCAAAGGATAGATTACTGTCTGTGTGTCCCTAAGTCCCTGACTACTGAGTCAACTCTAAGTTGTTAAAGTATTTATGGTAAATGGGGAGAAATAGCCAAGTAATGGGACACTGGAATGGCTGGGGGGATGTCTATGGGGAGACTATTTGACCATGATTTTGTGAGTAGAAAGGGGCGGCAATCTCGAAGACAGTCTTGGGTGGCACAAACTCTAGCTATGCCACTGGAGGGTACATCTGGTGCATGCCTACACCAAGTGAAGACACTGCACTCTATCATTGCCCTGAATAACACAAGGGCACACAGACATCCTACACTGCAGCCATCAGCGCAGTGAGGTGACAGTGATGACAGTCCAGTGGGTGAGGACTCAATTCTCACTGTCACTAAACTTGACGTCCATAAGTTCGCAACTTCCTCACCCTCACCCCAACCATGTTATTCATCCCCCTCTTCTGTTCTTCACCACCCCTGTATCTTGTCTTGTATGTCTTGTCTGTCAGGAAATCCATCCTCACCTTCCCAACTTGCCTGTCCCAGACATGCCACTTCTCCAACATTTCTCTCTCTCCTTAAAAAAAAAGGCACCTGTTCCAAAAAAAAAAAAAAAAAAAAAAAAAAAGATTGTCCTATACATAGCTCTCCATTTTGTACACCTGTTCAGTTGGCTTCACAACACAATTATGTTGTTGCTACCCTTATCTCTGGAGGTGACAGTCCAAATTCAGCTAAGAATCTGTGCATATTATCAGTTGTTACTTTTGAAGAAATGGATAGATACACCTGTATTTGAACCCTGTACCATCTGAACCAAAACAAGATACCATCAATACATTTAACAGATGGTGCTACAGAGTCACTTGAATAGCAGATGTAGTTTACACATTGAATTAAGTTCTGATGATGTCCCAGAGCATAGATGGAGGGATGAAAGCGCTAAACTGTTTGTTTCATAAATGTGGATTTATGGATTTTATCCTGGACTGCTTGTGAGGCTTATAGTGAAGTATAAGTACAAGTACTGTGTATTTTTATTACACAATGAATCTATAATTGCACATTAAACTGCTGTTGCATATACCTTGTACTTAAGTAAATCTTTCCCTGCAGGCAGTAATTGACTTCAGGTAGTGATAAGTAACTTTTTTGGACGACATACATATGGTTTGGAATGCAGGTGTAGGTAATACATTTCAGTAATATTCTCATTCCAATTCATACTTCTCAACTGTACATATTTTTGCAGAATGTCCAGATTTTTGACTTACATGTTTGGTCTGTTTCGCCAAAAATTATGTTTTTCTGGCAAATCATTGAAGACTGAAGTCAGAAAATAATGACAGAAATTGAATTTCAGACTTCATATCCTTTATAAAATTCACACTAATGCAAAACCTATTATTCTATTATCTTTCTAAGTTTGTAAGAGCAATATTTAAAATGGCCCCTTTATATTTGGGCCTTTGTCCCCTCATTATGTATGGCTTTGTCCAGATTTCTTGCTCTAACAGATTGAGAGGTATATTCCCATTATTTAATTCATATTTTATTAGCCTTGCTTGGCAATGCTAATTGATGGTCAGCATCACCGAAACACGCTTTAGAGAGAAAATGTGATAATTAACATTGCTTGTATAAAATACATCTACTAATTAACTGACTCTGTGGCTGAAAGGGTTATGAAGGCAGATGGCACTGAGTCTGAAATGGGGTGTTGGCATAATTTTACAAGTGTGTATTATACTTTTACATGCATTCACTGATACTACTGATGTTTACCATTGCAGAAATGAGGGAGACAGGAAAGTGATGAAATGGGGAGCATGCAGGGGGAAAAACATAGTATAAGGATGGCAAGAATGTCCAGGAAGGTGTAGGAAAGACCCATGGCTATCCATTTCTTCAACAATAACAACTGATCACATGTACAGCATCTTAGCTGAATTTGCACTGTCACCACCAGAGAGACGGGTGACTCTGTATGCTATGTATGGGACAATCTTTTTGGGACAGTTGCCCCTTTTTTAAGGAGAGAGAGGAATGTTGGAGAAGGGATATAGGCATGTCGGTGGCAGGCAAGTTGGGAAGGTGAGGAAGCATTTGGTGTTAAACAAGACATACAAGACAAGAAACAGGGTAGGGAAAGGACACAAGAGGGGGGTGAACATCATGGCTGGGGTATGGGTGGGGAGATCAAGGTCCCATGGACATCAGGCACTGTAACAGTGTGACTCCAGTTCTCACTCAGTGGACTGTCATCTCTGTTCCATCACTGTGCCACTGGCTGCAGTGGCTAACATCTTCACCTACAGCTGGTATTCCATACCAGGATGGAAAGCAGGCTCTACATCAAGTGTAGGCATGTGCCCATGGTCTAGGGCACAATCCTACCTACCATACCTGGTAATTCAGCTTGGGTGATGAATGTACCCCCTCTACCTGTGCTCCTGGAGGGGACCATAGGCCTAGCTTCTGGTGCAGAACTACCTGAGTCCAGGTATAACAGGGTCATCAAGAGGGGTGCTGCCAGGCTGCAGCCAAAGGTGCTGGAGCTTGGTGCTTGAGCCAGTGGAGTGAGTTTAGGCAGATCACAGGTAACTTGCCTACCCTGCTGTGCTATACTAATAACATAAATAAAATTAAAATACAATAATGAAATAACACATAACTCAAAATAAATAGAAATAATAAAATAAAAAAATCGAATACATTATTATAAAAATAATAAATTATATAATTATAAACACAATGATAAATAAAAACAAGTGAAAAATATATAACAACAAAGCAATAAAAATGATATATAAACAAAACATAAGAAATAATAAAAATAATAATAATAATAATAATAATAATAATAATAATAATAATAAATCCATAAAACAAAAAACAAAGAGAAGGGGTGGGGTGGGATGAGGGAGAAAAGGAGAACATTACTAAATTCGCAGTTAATATACAAAGCCTTCTACAATTAATTCACTCTATTTTATTACATTTTACTTTTAACACTACCATCTGCTAAGTAATTTCTTTATTACTTTGAATACTACCCTGTTCCTAACAGATACACACTATAGTACAGATCAGATTGCATCCAATCATTCATGGATGCATATATTGTACATAAGCATATTCCATACACACTGATTACACTTGACAGCAGGCCATTCTAGCCACGGGTATGGAGGTCTGAATTTAAAATGCTATAATGATGAAAACATAACATTGTTGTATATTTATTGATGAAAACCTAAAACAATATTGAAATAACTGGATTTTATATTCAGGAAATGTTGTATTTGAACCCACAACCACTGAATACTGTAATTCTGTACTTTTCTTTTGGAATACAGCATAATGCATGCTTACTTTCCTTTTACACTTTATAGATTCATGCTCACTGTTATTTGAGTATGTGAAACTGTTGCTTTGTGCTAAGACCATACCTGTCAACCTCTTAGAGTATAATATCTGGACAGATCATAAAATAAATGGGGTACAATGAACCATAAATAGGGACATATTTTAAATATTGCTCTTACAAACATGGAAAATTGCATAGGATTTGTGTTAACATACATTTTGACAGATTATTTAGTGACTTCAATCTCAGTTATTTGCCAGAAAACGTTACATCTTATAAGGGACAGACCAAAACAGTGAGTGAAAAATCTGGATATTCAGCAAAAATATGGGCAGTTGAGAGCCATGCTACAGACTACTGCATGTATACTTGCTTTTATAGTTGAGATATGCATGCTCAGTTTTATACAACTGTATGATATAACAACTAATCCATCTTTAACTGCTAAAGCTACAGTAACAGTACTTTATATAATCATGCTTACGTACCACATGCTTCTCTGATCCTTGTCAGTCACAATGCATGGGACCGCACATTCAAGGGCTTCTCTTCTGTAGCTGTGGAAAAAGAAAAAAAAAAGAATGACACTATGAATACCAGGTTTGACTGTATTCATCTTTAATATTTACATTTATTCAATGCAATTTATATATACACATCTTTGGGGTGCTCCCTGCCTAGCATTCCTTGATCCAGTGATCAAGGGTATCCCGTTTCCTCCTTCAGATATCATCATAGTGATGACCACATTGTTCTGCAGTGTGTGTGGGATACCTGTCACACTGGACAAAGCCCTAGCCACAATAGTCCAGGCTTCAGACTTGTACTGAGAGCCTGTATAATTGCCCTGCAAGAGGTGAGGGCCATGCTCCTTAAATAGGAGCCCATCAAAGACCCTTGGACTCCTGAACACCCCGTGCTATGCTCAGAAGTGCACACCCTCTCCAACTACACCAGCCATGCCTACAAAAGATCAAGATCAATGTCTAATGTGCAGTTCCCACCAATTCCACTTTAAATATCATGTTTTCCTGCCAATTGCGCTTAGTGAGAGTGCACATTGGCTGCATTTTGATACATTTGAAAAAGCTGCACTCCGCTTATCATCTAGTGAACACAGTAAACCAAGTGCATTTGTTTGCATAATGGTAAGCAGAGTGCAGCTTTTTCAATTATATCAAAAACTATATAGTGTGCACTCTCAAGCAATGCAAATTCAAGGTTATTTTATATCCAGCCACTTGTGCAACTCTGTTATTCAATTGGGAGACCAGAACTATACTTTAATCAGCGTTGTCGTATCAGCAAAACTATGCCAGCTATTATAAGTGACAGTAAATATAATTTGACGTGGAACAAGAGTAAAATGTATATGGAATACATGGTATTCAAACCCAGGACCATGTGCATAGTAGACTTAAACTTCCAGCTCTTGCCACAAGAAGGTTGAGATGACACTTGTCTATGTAGCACTTTATTTGTATAAGCTGCAATGTCACAACAGTATAAGAAAAGTTTGCATATCCTGTACTAGAATTCAGGACCATCAGCACTCCAGTCCTACACTTAACACCTGCTGCCAGAGGATTAGTTACATGAGGTCCCCCATATTAGTATTCATTATTAACTTGATGGTATTAGTGTAGTGCAGTCTTGCTTACTGGGTTTGTGCGATGCCCAGCAGTATTAATTGAATGCATCAGGTTTTTATTTTTGGATGTCTGCGTCATGCCTGATACATGGTGTTCCAGTTGCAAAAACAAGGTAAGCATAGCCAAAACCATTTGCGGCAAATGGCGCATCATGCAAACTTGTGAAAAAAAAAAGAGAGAACATTGAACAATTACACATAAGATATTAATTAAGAATAATCCTAATATATATCAAACAAGGGAGAATAAATTGCTGAGCAATCAACCTTTCGCAGACAAGCAAACTTACACGGAAGTGCATATCTCTCAACCTGTTAGAGTAAGACATCTGGACAAAGCCATAAATAATGAGGGACAAATGCTTGAATATAGGGACAATTTTTAAATATTGCTCTTACAAACTTAAAAAGTTGATAGAATACCAGGTTTTGCATTAAAATAAATTAGTATATAAAGCGTATGAAGTCTCAATCTCAAATGTCTGTTATTATTTTCTGACTTCAGTCCTCAAAGATTTGGCAATGATTTGCCAGAAAAACACAATTTTACGAGTAACAGGCCAAAAATATAAGGCAAACATCTGGACATTCAGTTAAAATCTGTACAGTGAGAGGCATGCAGAAGTGCTATCTGCATTCATGAAGAGGTTTTGCGGCCATATGCACTGGTGCATGCAGAGAAATCACGTTTAAGTAAGTAGGGCTTCATTAATATTCATTGCACACCACCACCACAGGTACTACTTCATGTTTACGGATACACTCTGTGTAGGCTGTACACAGAGCCTACATGTAGTTTACTGAATCTTGGGGTATATTTGTCTATCAATATCTTTATCATACCTATAAAACTAGATTCTTATGAGAAACCATCTTTTTAATAAACCTTTACTTATTCCTCTTCTCATGGAATCCTCTCTTAAATTGGCTCTTTACTATAGACTAGTGGACAACTACTGCCCTTTAGCAAAAGCTTTAGAAAGGCTAATCTATAATGTGGATAGAGAATACTTAAATTTAATCAAATGAGAAATTATACAAAAAAGCCATACTCTTAGATAAAAAAACTTTTACTGTCATCTCCAGCAGACAAACCAAAGTAATCCACAGAATTTCTGGTTTGGCATTAGCAGACTCCTTTACCCAGGCCACACCACTACACCACCTCCTACAGCTAATCCCAAAAATCCCAAACACACAGCAAATGCCTGTACTACCTTCTTCACAGAGGCTATTGAATTACTGGCCAATCAACTAACAGTTGATAGTCCTAATCTCCCAACTTTTGCTACTAACTCACTTCCTACATTCCACTCGCAACCAGTCCCAACTCACCTTATCTGTAACCTTCTACAAAAACTTAAGCCAACAACCCCATCAGCAGGCCAACTACCAGCAGAATATCTGCAAAAAGCTGCCAAAGCTATAGCCTATCCAATATCAATCCTGATAAATAGAACCATAAAAGAAGGAAACATCCCTGCCATCTGGAAAATCTCCCACATCATCCCCCCACACAAGGGTGGCAATTCTAACGAATATTCAAACTACTGTCCAATAGCATTACTTTCTCCTTTGGCTAAAATAATGGAAAGATGCATCCATAGACAACTACTAGATCACTTACTGCAAAACAATCTACTTGCAAATTGTCAGCATGGCTTTAGGCCATTCCATAGTACTACCACTGCTCTCTTATCCTTCTGTGACAGCATCAATCATAACAAAAATAACAAAATTTTCTCCTCAGCACTCTTTATTGACCTTTCAAAAGCTTTTGACATGGTCAACCACCATCTACTTATAAATGTATTAAAATCTCTTTCTCTTGATATACTGGCTATACAATGGTTCCAATCTTACCTAAACAACAGACAACAGGCTGTGCTTTGGGACAACAACTTATCTTCCCATCTTCCTGTTACCCTGGTAGTTCTCTCTGGGCTCTGTTCTTGGCCCCCTCCTATTCTCAATTTATATAAATGACCTTCACTTAGCAATCACTCAAGCTACCTGTATTCAATACTCAGATGATTCTACAATAATCTGCTCACCTAAATCTTCATCTGAACTGCAGTCTTTAACCCAGAAGATGTTTAACATAATAGAAAACTGGTTTTTACAATGCTGCCTCCTCTTGAACCCCAAAAAGACAAAACTTTTCCTCTTCACACCCACCCGCAAGTCCACCCCAATAGACTTCTCAGTCCTATCCAATAATGGTACTATTATATCTCCAGATCTAACCACTAAACTTCTAGGAATAACAATAGATAACAACCTTACCTATGAAACTGACATTAACAACACTATAAAAACTGTTAATAGGAAACTGGGCTCCCTTTATAGGATTAAATCATTTCTTACTCCTTAAGCCAGAACTTCTATTTCCCATACCCATTTAATCTCTACACTCCTCTATGCTTCATCCATATACACAAATCTGACAAAAAACAACCTCAACAAGCTGACAAACTCTTATAATAGCATTGCCAGATTTGCCACCGCCTCCTCTTTCAGGACCCACCACTGTTATAATCTGAAACAGCTAGGCTGGTTAGAGTAAAACAATCAGCTCCACTATAACCAACTTACCATTGCCCATAAAACCCTCTTCCAACCAACTAAAACTCTAATACTTTCAAGCCTTCTTACCCCCATATAAAAACCTTAAGACTTTACGCTCATCTAACAAATTACTAGTATCCACAAGTAA
This sequence comes from Protopterus annectens, assembly GCF_019279795.1. Classification (NCBI taxonomy): domain Eukaryota; kingdom Metazoa; phylum Chordata; order Ceratodontiformes; family Protopteridae; genus Protopterus; species Protopterus annectens. The sequence goes on along the minus strand of NC_056741.1, from coordinate 442,570,866 downwards.
AGCCAACAATATCGCTGGCGACTCTCTGTTCTCTAATGCTGTTGGAAAAAACTGAAACCAGCTTCCAAATGAACTGACATCACTGCCCTCTTTATCACTATTCAAACAAAAATTGAAACTTTACCTGGAAATACACTGGTTATGCCCCTGTACAAACCCAGACTAATCCAAGATCTCATTGCTATCATCTTCAATGATGACCTATTACTTCTTATCTACTACGTTTACTATCAAGGATTGGTCCATATCAGTTCCTTATTCTATCCCAAATGAGCATGTTAAAACAAATATATATATACATTCTTGGGAACAGTTTCTAACAAACTTATCTAATGTTTTTGTAATATTTTTGTGTATTCAACTGTTGAAATGTGATGTAATTATCTGTAAAACAACTTCTGTACCTGCATTTTATATGTTAATCATTTTATTTGGAGCTTATCTCCTCTGGCCTCTACTGAAAATGGACATATATCCAGATAGACTAGCCCGGTCAACAAATGTAAAATAAAATAAAATAAAATAAATAAAATAGAATAATAAATGTGTTTTATTCTCTTTCACACAAATGGCTTCACAAATTGGCAAAACACCCTTACCACCATTTATAATGGAAAATTATTCTACAATAAAATGTTTAGAAAAGGGTCTTTTGTCAGGATCTATACTCAATTCTTTTTAAACCTAAGCACATTTATTCAGCTACAGCAATTGACAACACATATAACAGTGTAAAATGAGAATAAAATGCAAACACAGTAAACATAATAAACATAGAAGAAACTATCATCACAAAAAAGCACTGAATAAAATTCAAAAAGGTAACAAATTGCCATAAGGAAATACCCATAGCCAAAGCTTAACAACAGTCATGTAACATTAGTAGTCAGTCAGCAAATGGTATTGTTGCCATAATATGAAACCTAAAACAGGATGAGAAAAACGGGTCTATATTAGATAAGTGAACTCTTAAACAAGAGAACACTGATTGATCGACGGTATTTTAGCGAATGTTCAAAATATCGAGGCAACAGAAACCCAAATTTTTTTCTAGGGAAAGAATTTGGTTGTCCGTTTCTGTTGCTTCGGTATTTTCAGTGCTGTGGTGGAAAGTTACAGGTCAGATTCAGGTAAGTGTGCGATTGTGTGGATGTGAGTGATAGGGTTGGTTAGGTGAGTTAGGGTTAGGGCTTGGGTTAGGTACGCATGCGATTGTGTGGACGTGAGGGTTAGGGCAGGTTTAGGTGAGTTAGGGTTAGGGATCGGGTGAGGTGAGTGTGCGATAGTGACGGACCTTAGGGTTAGGGTTTGGGTTAAGGTAAGTGGATAGTTAGTGGTGTGTGCATAGTTTAGTGTGGGGTTAGGTGCCAGATTTTAGGTGTATGTGTGTGGATTTCTGTTTGTTTGGTGTGCTATTGTTGTGTGTATGTGTTTTGGATCAGCGATTTTTTTCCTAGGAAAAAAATCGCTGATCTGACAGTTCGAGATTGTAAGCTTTCGCTTACATAAGGTCGATCAATCAGCATTCACTTTTTTAAGCATTCGCTGATCTAATATAGACCCGAGAAAAACATAGAAAGACAAAACAAGAAAAATAAAGTAAAATGGGTACACCTCTGTGGCTGCTTCTTGCTAAGTGAACATAAATGAAAGGCACAGGTAGGGAGGAGGTGAGAACAGGAAGAGGGACAGGATCTAAAGCTATGCTCACTCAAATACGTTGGTATAAGTATGAGTCTACCAGAGGCTGAGGACAGTTCCCCAAAGGCTTTGGCATGTGTCTTTGACTGATGGAAACTTTGAGGGCCCCCCTTTGCAAACAACATTAGTAATACCCACCCAGCCCTTCACTACAACTTGAAGTCTACCTGTGCATAACAATCATTCGCTCGTGTCCTGAGAGTTCAGTTTCTGAGATGTTGACCAGTGAGCAGCTATAAAAGCACTAATTCAGCTGAACAATGTAATTCTTTATTCCAAGATCATATCATTCTCTCCACTGAGATAAAAATTAAAAAAAGAGGTGCTGAGAGTGCAACACTGGCTGACCCAAGGCAAAAGTTATTAACCTAACAACCCATTCCAGGATTTTTCTGAACCTTGTAATTGTACCTATGATCAAGAAATCCCTCTGTACAACCCTTGCACTGTGACACTTCTGCTTCTATGCTGAAATCATGAGCAGTAGTCCAACATCCATCTATAAGAAAATACCACCTTTTCTACTTAATATGGGTATTTATTTTGTCTCTAAGAGTACCTTCCATGAGTATAAATAGGTGGCTGGCTCAGTACTCATTATTCCCTGCAGTGTCCTCTCTGAGATTACCCCATCTTATTATTCATGAATCCAATCAAGAAGCTATAAAATAGCAAAGCCAAAAAACTAGATTCCTTTAAGTCATGAGAGGATCTGCACTTGAAATTAAACTTAAAGGAAAGGAATCCCTTTACAGGTCTATATACAAGATCTGACCACAGTACAGAATACAGTAGTTTTAGGTAGCTCCATAGGCTATAGGTGTCAAAAGTCTATCTGGAAACAAGAGCAACATCAGTGAAAAAAAATGTATTTGCTTATTTGTTTATTTATTTATTTATTTATATTTGTTCACTGGGTATGTCCTACTGGGTCAGAGACACGTTTTCAGCGGAGAACAGAGAAGAAAAGCTCCACAGTAATATATGACAATACAGAAACATAGTAACATAGTAACATTAGTACAATAGAATTATTTTACAACATCTAGAAACAGTAAAAAATCAAAAACAAGGTCCTTTTAACAGGTGGAGACCCAGGGGTAAGACTCCACAGTAGAAAAATACCAACAAGTAGTAGTAGATATAATATAAGACAATCAATAGATCTATACAATTACATTTGCAGAGACAATCAAGTAGCAGTAAATATAATACAATCAGTAGGACTGTACAAGAGTGAAAACAGTACACAGAATATAAGTTAAAGTTAGCAAAACAGATGTTAGATGATCAGGTGAGGAAAGTAACTAAGGGTGGAGAAGTAGATTAACCTGGGGAGAGGCAGGAGCACAGCCAGAGACTAGTGAGGTGTTCTTTAAGGAGTGATTTGAACTCGTTATGTACAGGATTTTTTGTTATTGTGTCAGAAAGGGTGTTCCAGAGTTTGGCAATTTTGTGTGAATAGATGGAGTTACCATGTTGGTTATGGGAGTTGGATACTGTAAGTAGGAGTTTGTTGGAAGATCTGAGGGAACTAAAGAGGAGATGGCAGTGCAGTTGTTTGGGGTGGTAGATTATTTTGTGGGCTAAAGATAGTTGATTAAGAGATAGAAGGTGGGGGAGCTCTAGCCAGTTTAATGTTGAAAGATCTGAGCAGTGGTGTGATCTGTGTGGGTGATTAATGGCAAATTTAGAAATTTTATGGTAACATGATTCTAGATTGTTGACGTCAGATTTTTGAGGGTTTGCATATATGAGAGAGGCATAGATAAGGGTAGATAGAAGGTGTGAGTGAGCAGTGGGTAGTCTGGCATTGGGCGTTAGGAATGATTTAGCTCTGTATAGGGTACCTAGTTTGATGTGGACTTTTTTGATGGTTTAGGCAAAGTGTATGTCAAATTTCAGGTTGTTGTCTATGGTGACACCTAAAAGTTTTGTGTGGTTAGTGGGGGCAATTTTGGTACCGTTTGCAGAGGTGATTGATAGTGAGAACTGGGAAGTCTTGTGTTTTTTGGTACTAAAAACTATGATTTTGGTTTTGTTGGGATTTAAAATGAGTTGATGTTGGGAGAGGTAGGTTTCAATGTCCTGAAAAGAAGCCTACATTTTTAGTTGGAGTTCTTGGGGTGAGGGGGCAGAGCAGATAAGGGTAGCATCATCAGCATACTGTACTATGGAGGCATGTTGGGTTGCTGTACTGAGGTTGTTTGTGAATATGATGAAGAGAAGTGGACCTAGAATAGAACCCTGTGGTACACCCACAGAGATGGGGAGTAGGGGGGAAAGAGAGTTTTCCCACTTAGTAGATCATTGACGGTTGGAAAGATAGCTGTGGAACCAAGTAAGTGACGGTATACTAAGGCCATAGAAAGATAGTTTATTTAGTAGAAACTGGTGGGATATGGTGTTAAAGGCTTTCGACATGTCTAGAAATATGGAAGAAACATGCTGGCCTTCATTCATGAGTTGGTGGAGGGTGTTAGTAAAGGTTAAGAGGGCAGTGCTGGTACTGTCCTTTGGTCTGAAACCATGCTGAAAGTTGGAAAGGAGGTTATTTTTAAGGAAGTATAGTATGAGTTGGTTGTGGATGCATTTTTCTAACAGTTACCCGAGGGGGGAAATTATGGCTATGTGATGATAGTTGGTTTGTTCTTTGGAGGAGCCACCTTTGTGGAGAGGTATAATATAAGATATTTTCCATAAAAGTGGGACATAGTGTTCTTTGATAGAGCAGTTGATCAGGATTGAGATGGAGTATGCAATTGAAGGGGCTGCAAGCCTTAAAAATTCATTAGGGAGTTTGTCTTTTGCTGTGCAGTATGATATGAGTTTGGACAGGAGAGATTTTATGTACTTGGTTAGAAGGGGCGAGAAGGAGAAGGGGCTAATATTGTCAATGTCTAGGGTGGGGACAGAAAGTGAGTGGGTTAGTTGGTTGTTTAGAAGGGAGATGACGGTGTTGACGAAATGGGTGTTAAATTGAGTAGAGATGAGGTCTGAGTTGTTGGAAGTAGCAGGCGGGGGGAGGGAGGTGTACATCCTGGTTTTAGGAGTTGGTTGATGGAAAGCCAGAATTTTTGTGGGTTGTTTTGTTTTATTTGCTGACAGGATAGAAAGAAAACTTGTTTGTCTTTTCTTATTTCTTTTTTTGTTAAGTTTCTTAGTTGTTGATAGTTAAAGAGGCCAGCTTTGCTTTTGGAAATATGATAATCTAACCAGGCTTTGTCTCTATGTCTCATTAGTAGTTTGGTGTTGTTTGATAGCCATCCTTAGTCTATAGGTAAATCCTCAAGCTATGTTATAACACAGACTCTCCAGCATTTCTCCACTCCATCTACCCTCAGATTAGGGCAGCACCATGGTGGTATAGACCTACCCAAGATGTCCTCCTGGAGGACAACTTGGTATAGAGATATAAGGGCAACACATTCATTACTGATGAAGGGACACCTCTACAAGTGACTTGGGAGACTTTTATTAAATCATCCTACTGCCTAGGGAGAATCAGCTTCAAGGATTTTAGCATTGTAAGAAGTTCAGGTTTGAGGGTAGGCTATGATATAGGGCAGAAGCTGTGACCAGGCAATATTGAGTCTAATTTATTTCAGAGTGGAACCCAAAAGCCTAACTCATTAGTGCCTTGAACCTATTTCTTCACCTAGCGCAAATGACTATGTCTAGAATATTATATATTTTCCATAATCACCTGTGACCTGAAGGTATAGGTTAAAACACATAAAACAATTTAGGAGAGACAAACATCTTCACCAAAGCTAGCTCGCCTATCAAGGAAATGTTGAGCTTTAACCAGGCACAGATACAAATGTGAATTCTGGACCATAGGGGGACTAGATTAACATCAATTGACCTTTGTAGTTATCCATGTACTATTATGCCTAGATACTTAGGAGGATTCTTACACAATTTAAAAGGTACATTAGCAGTTATCCTTTGAAATGTTTTGACAGCAGGATTAGCCACTTACAAAACAGTTTTGTCTTTGTTAAGGCACAATCTTGACATCCCTACAAATTCCTTCAGCAGGGAAGGATGTACAGAGATATCCAGCATGGGTTTATGAGTTAAAATGATGCAGCCATGCATGAAGAAGAGAGCTTTAGTAGTTATGTTAAATTAGACCACCCAAGGTATACTTATCCTCCTTTAACCTTTTAATTAATAGCTGTATAATCAATAAGAACAGGGAAGGGACAAAGGGCAACCTTGTCTCATTCCTCTAAATGTTCTAAAAGGTTGAGATAGTTGAGGGAAAGTTATCATTCTTACTGAGCTGCACTAATGAAAAACATGGGGAATAATATAAAGTCTTTCCAAAGATACTTCCAAGAAATTGTGTCAAAAGCTTTTTAGAATTGATAAAGATAGATATCACTGACTCACGGACATTAGAGAGGCCCTGCAAATAAGTTCACAGGGTTCTCAGGTGATCTGCACTAGCTCTATTTTAATGAAGCCTACCTGGGCAGACAGGATAAGAGAGGGGGGAAGAGATGGTTTAGCCTGTCCATTAAGATACCTGCATTGAGGCCAAAGTCTTCCACCATAGTCTGTCCCTTAAGATACCTGCATTGAGATCAAAGTCTTCTACCATCACCCAGTTTTCAAGATTCACATAACCTACATCCTAATGATTTCTTGACCATGATGGCTACTCCTTTAACTTTAGAACATAGTTTATAGGCTACTTCACTCATCCCCGATAAGTTAAGGAACCTAATAGGCTTCTTAGCAAGTCTGCACTCCTGAAAAACAAACCACTTCTGCTTATAACTTAGATAACAGTTGCTTAATTATTTCACATTTAATGGGGGAATTCAACCACCAAAACATTTAATGAAATATATTTAAACATGTTCCAAGAAGAAAATGATATAGTAAATGTGTTACTAGGAGTGGGGCAATGCCCACAGATTAGCAAAGCCCGAATATGCTGATGGGAGAATGCTGCTGCCTTTGTGCTAGAAATATAATTCATCTCCCATGGCAACCTTCTACAGAATTGTATGGTGTGATATTTAACAACAAACCCCCATGTAGTCAAAACTACATGCAAAGGGCTGTAAAGTGAGCTTGGCATAGTTTTTTTCAAGTTTATCCTAACTCCTCTTGCATCTTTAGTTGCTCTGTATCTTTTTTAACCTTAGTCCTGTATATATACTTTTCAGTATGTTTTTTCTCACCTGCAGAGCTTGAAGGTTTAGGACCATTGCCAGGACACCCAGAACTCTGGGCTTCAGGAAGCACTTTGACACTCCATACTGTTCCCTTCAAGCCAGTTAACTGTTGCAATGGGACAAAAATGTTGATGACCTGCAAGATTTCAACAAAAAAGGCCTTGCTATATGTTAGCTGGTTAGGGAGAATTCAATGTGTGTGAAGGTGAAACAGCTGCAAACTTGTTCCTCTCAGGCGCATCAAGGATCTCTGCTCAGTCCAAAAGTGTCCTAGACCCTTTAGCTGATTCTTTAAACACAGTGCTCATTAATAGTTTGTACATATGAATGTCTAAAGCAACATGTGGAGAAGGGAATGTGTAACTCCTGTTTTCATACTTAATCAGTAAATCCCTTGAATACCTGAAGTAGTACAAGGAGTTAACTGAACTGAAAGCCTGTCTGTCCCTCACTGTGTCTGTCCCAAAGTCCTGAAGTAAATCCACCTAGTGTCCTAATACCAAAAAGTTTACTCCTTCTTTTGTTTGGTGAAGGACATACTCCTTATCTGGCCAACTTAAAGACTGAAAGATGACCTCTCTCAGGGAAGAATCTTTTGTACATAATGCCTTGTGTATTCTCTCAATGGTGCACTAGGTATGGGTTCTGCCCACAATTCCTATTTTAGAGATCCTCCTGTTTTCCCAAAATCTCAAGTATCTCTTCAGTCCACAAATGCTTTTACCCTGTGCATTTCTTGGTTGAAAATTCTGAACCAACTCTCCTCCAGAATCATCACCTCCTGCACGTAGTCTTCCAAAACTTCCTGGTGATGACTTTGTTCTGCTTTCAAGAAAGTGACATCATTAAGAACTTTGTTAACTAAAGCAGTTAAAATCTCCATTTTCTCCATCACTGTCAGGATGGAATGCTGCATCAGATTGACATTCATCAACATGTCATAAAGCAACTAGCCGTTACTAAGACAGACAAGCACATAATGAAAAAGTGATGGCAAAACAAATGGAAAGCAAACTACTAAACAGCTCTGCCACATTAAATTTTTGCAGTTACCATGCACCTTGCATCAGTGATGCATTTGAAGCTGAAATGCTAGGATTTACGTAAGAAAAATGAATTGTGTATAAGGAGCTCACAAGCTCACAACTTGAGATACATCATTGCATCATCAGTCAGGTGGGAGGCTGTAGGAGCTATATTCTTAGATATGTTAATCACACTGTAATACTGAATAAACCCAAGGATATAGGTTCTCAAGATAGGTCCATTTCTTGGTTTCACAACTACTTCTCTTCTCACCATACCTCTCAACTTCTTAGAGTAAGGAATCTGGACAAAGCCTAAAATAATGTGTGGCTTAGTCTTCTCAGCCCCAAACAGGAATATTGTCTTCTTCTTGTAGCACTTAACTCTGATTATAACACCTCTGTATTGCAAAGTATAGTCAATACAATCAGTCAGTTTATTTTTCTTTCTCCACCAGTTGAACACAACTGTTCATCTCTTAGAAAACCTCACTAGCTTCCTGTCATCATGTTAGCTATGTGACTTCTCAATACATTAACCTTCAGACATTTGCATTTACAATACTAACTCCGGTTGCTCAGTTAATGAGAATTAAAACCTGTCTCTCCACTTATAAATACCACTCACTGTGTGCTATCTCCCTCTCAATGCCCCCTTTGGCCTAGCAATTGCTGCTAAGGTATTTAAAAGCTGCATCTACTGTCGGAAAGATGCTACTGACATTTGCAATGGCTTGTTCTGAAATTATTTTCTTGTAGCATTATTTCAGCAGCTGTCCAGTTCACACTGATGTAATTGTTTTAGAGACAGATAAGTGGATAAGCCCTGTACTATTATATTTAATGTATATAATTATTTACTTCAAAATTCAAAAGTATGATTGTTTCTGATATGAGCTGATGCTTTTAAGTAAATTTTATGTTGTGTTGATGTCTGTGGTTGTCTTATCTGCATATAAAATCAGGCCTACAGAGGATTAATCCATCCAGCTGAAGTCTAATCCAGTAACCTACGTACCTCTAACTTGAGCTACAGAATCTCTGATCTTCTGTCTCATGCAAAATAGAGAGCTCTCAATATAAATATGCTGCTGCCAAATTAGAAGATGCACTTTTTGAAATGCACTCAAGCTCCTGCTGAGCATAAGCATGCATACTTCCAAGCCATCCTTAAGGAATACTAGTGCAACTATTTCAGAGCCTGTATTTAATATGTTAATACTTCTGTATAGAGCTAATCTGGAAATTAACACTTTACTTTATCTAAAGTGTTGACCACTATTCCAAGGCATTTTATTTTCATACTTTGTAGGTGACTACTAGGCTAACTGCCCCGAATGACCATTTTAAACCTAGCCATGCTATCCCATTAGGTGTTCAAAATACTCTAACCGTGATTTTTATTCCTAAACTTCCCATTAGTGAATTAATGTTTTTGGGGTCATACTGTTGAGTACTGAACGGGAATCCTGTTGCAGGATAGGGCATTTAGGTGCTGCATCAGTCCATTGGTAGTATAGGGGGCAATCCTAGGGTTAATTTCCTTATGTCCATCCATTGATTTAAGTTGTATTTGAATAGGAACAGGAATGAGCTTTGTTCATTGCTGGGGAGTCTGTTCCAGAGTGGTGGTATCCTCTGGGATATATTTGTACCTGACCCTCCAAACCATTCTGCTTCATAAGCTCTTAGGTTCATATATAATTATTATGCTAACAACCCCTGGGGGCCTTTTTAAGCCTAGCAATGTTTTCTAAATGTGAGAATCAAAACCTGTTCCTTGTGTCTGTAAGATTGATACCTTAATCATTATGCCAACCCCACTATACCTCCCTCTTCTGCTTATGGTACAAAAGAGATTAAAGTCTTTTGATCGAGTATTTGTGAAATCATTTCACTTGCAGATATGTAGTAAGTCCATTTGCACTGGGTCAGAGGATGCCTTATAGCCCAGGCACAGATTTCCTCTTAATAGTCTATAAGATACCAATTGTAATGATAGAGCCTTGCGGCAGTTCTTGTAGGTCCTGTGGTTTAGTCTCTGTATTTTCTGTGTGAGGAACCACAGAGGCTGCTCTAGCTGTTGCATATGTTTGGATAGGTACATACTAAAGAGGTCATTATACTCAATGATGGGCTTGATTAGGGCTGAGCACAGTGGGACAATGACATTGCTGCACCAAGATACTATCCCTATGCTTATACGCTGAGCAATACAGATGACTTTTTAACAACAGTAGGGACATGTTGGCTGAATGCTAGGTCATTGTCAGTCTATGTTTCCAAATCTCTAACTATTGGATCAACTCTGAGGGGTATGCTGTTAATGTGTTAGTTTCCCATGGTGGTTGGTTCCCAAAGGACACAATAATGCACTTTTTGTTTTTAGCTTTAGTCCGTGACTATGGCACCAGTTATTTGTTTGGGATAAACCTTCCTGGAGAATGTCTGAGTCTTTTGGGGATTCAGCGACTGCTCCCAGCTTACAGCCATCTGCAAACCTGGTCAACTAAAGACCCTTAATGTTTGCTTGTACTTCTGAGAAGATGCTAAGCAGGATTAGTCACAGCTCCAAGCCTTATAGGGCTCCAATAGTGACTGGTCATTTTGTGGAGGTAGTTTTCCCTATCTTGGCTTCCTGTGTCCTGTGAGCCAGTTGGCAATCCAGCAGGTGACATAGGGATTTATTCTTAATTTAGTAGGGTTGTCTACAATGCTCAAAAGGAGTGTTGTGTAAAACATTTTTGCCCTTCTTTATTACTTTGGTGACTTTTTCTTAAAAGTCCAATAGGCTGAGTAAGCATGACTTGCCTTTGATGAAACCAAACTGGGCTGTGTCCTGTGTTTGGAGTTATCCTATGTCCTTATTAACTAATTCCATGCTAAGTCTTTTCCATGGCTTTACATAAGGGGCTGGTCAGACTTATGTGTTGATAATTACCTGGATCAGTGGCTGGAGTTCCCTTTTGCAGGCGTATGACTGTTATTGTCCTTCATTCGCTTGGTACGGAACCCATTTGGAGGCTGAAGTTGAACTAGGTTGTCAGGAGCATGGATAAATTATGCTTCATGCTATTCACGCTATATCCAGGGATACTGTCAGCAGCCATAGGTACAGTATTTTTGGCTCTTGAGAGAGCTTCCATGACATGGCCCTATACACATTCAATGTATTACTAATTCTTTAGTTATTCTTATGGTTTAAAACTCATGCAACTGATGTATCTAATGTTTTATAATGTATTCCACTCATTGTTTCTGGCAAAGATAATTAATATCCTTCTTCAGACATGGTCCTAAGTCATCACTGAAAAAGAGTATTCAGACCAGCTCACATACCCTGTTTACAAAAAGACAGGTAACTAAGTCTAAAATAAGCTTTTTTCTTTTCTTACTGTTAATTTAGCTGTTAATACTTTAACAACTCTTGTTAAATTGTAGGCATAACAAAGCATCAGTTCTCCATTTCAGTCCTATGTACCACTGGCAATGTATTTAGTAGCTACTGCACATCAGGGTTTGAACATCTGTACTGTATACCTTGCAGAGATTTCTCTTGCATGCAGTGTACCACATTCCTTACAGAGTACATACTGTATACTTATATTAGGTGCTTGGTCTGTGTCATAGCTGGTAAGGCTTGTGTATCAGTCTAACTTCCCAATTAAAATATGTTACTAAATAATGAGATAAATACAAATAATGAGCCGTTTTCTTCAGATAATTAAACAACTCTAAAAGTAAACACAAATCAGGAAAACATTGTGCTTACACAATTTCTGTGCAAAAAAAACAAGGATACAGTCTTTGCAAATGTATTTTGATGCAATTAATAAGTATACAACTGGATAAAAAGAGAACAGGTTCTGCCTTTATAAGATTAGCTTTATTGATCACCATCTCATTTAGGAATCAATGTTTTACATTTACAAGGTTTTCTTTCACTAATACATGCACAAGTAGAGGGATTTCTTAGAGCTTGGTCAGCCTGTTCTACACTACCAGTGTAGCAAATGGCAGTTAAAGGACATGTGGGAAAACAACTTTGGAAACTGTATTCCTGTGCATCTCTCTCAGAAGAAACTCTTCATTTATTTTTATATTGCATAGAACTGCTCCTAGTGTACTCATATACAGAAAAGATATGGTTGAGCACTCAGTTCCATATAGTTCTTTTAAAATAGTTTAATTTAGCAAAAGGATATGAAATAACTAAATTGTGGGTGAATATATTTTATTAAGGCACATCTTTTGTCAGTGGCTCACTAGAGGGCACCCTAGTCCAAATAATCTTCAACGAGCTTGTTAACACCCATTTCTGCTAACTACTCTCATGTAAATTTACAAGTTCACTCCTGCTCTAAACAGTTGTTTTTCTTCTCATGTTAAGCCATTTTAAAGGTAAGAGCAACCTGGGAAAACACTGCATTCATAACAATATTCATGCAAGTAGTACTAGTGCAAGCTACCTCTGTGGTCACAAAACTGAAAATATTTTGATCTTGCTGATGTTTCTATATCTGGGCAAATCTGGAAATGATTTTTGCATAAGATTATCCTCATAGTTATCCCATCTTCTACAAATAACGAGGAGATAGAAAATAAAGAGAAGTTTATCAGTTTCCACGGTTACATCAACACATAACAATTGCAACCACATAGATTAAGCAATGATTTATGTTATCTGGTCTGAATCCAAAGAATATTTACCAAAAGTCACACTAGGTCAATAAACAGAATGACGATCAGAACAAAACCCTAATCGCTGGTAGTCATTTCTGTCATGAGGAAAGTCTGCTTTCAATAAGGGTAACGGTATGTGGTCCTGTGCTGAATGATCTAACTTTCTACTGTTTAGGATAGCTGAACTGGTCTCATGGATATAATAGATTTCAAGCATACTTGACATTCAGACATAACAAAGAAGTAATGTGGTACAATTAGAAAAAAAGTATTGCAGTTCTTTGTCGTGCAGTCAGTAGAACATGGTTTGCTTTTATACAGTATTTGCGTTATATGTGTTAAGGATGTAATAAAAGAACAGCTGCCATCTTTCTATGACTGACTATCCCTAGTTTCAGCTCCTCTCAGCAGAGTGATGTACAGACAGTGAGCTGAGGGACCTTCACAGGAAACAATTTCTGAACATTTTTCATGCAAACCTCTCTTGGAAAGAAGTCCCCTTAAGTTCACTGGTGTGCCCTACAGATATAATAGGATTCCCATTAACCAGTATTTCTTTTAAAACTGCTTCATTTAATGACAGAATATTACCAATACATTTAGAATGATTAAAGTTACTGGCTCTTTCCAACTAATTTTGCTAGTGGACAACCTAGACACTACATAATCCTAAAATAACCTGCTACTACTGTGCTGGCCAGGTACACACACATACACACACACACACACACACACACACACACACACACACACACACACACACATATATATATATATATAGCTATATATATATCGATATATATATATATATATATATATATATATATATATATATATAGGGTCTATATTACATTATCAGATGATGAGGAAATGCTCTTTCATCGATCTGATAATGTTGAAAGGAGAAAAAAGCAAAGTCACGGAATATCGATTTTTTTTCCCAGGGAAAAAAATCGGTGGGCTGTCTTCGGGAGTTTGCCATTTCCTCCACTATGGTGTGATCTCAGAGTTGGTATATTTAAGTGGGGGGGGCACAGCCCCCCACATTGGGGGTTGTGGGGAGCAAAGCCTCCCACTTCATTTTGTCTTTAAATTTTTTTTTGCGGAGCAGCAAATCTTTCCCTGGGAAAAAAATTCATTGTTCCGCGTGTTCGCTTTTTTGTTATTTCGATATTATCGGTTTGATGAAAGCGAGTTCGCTCTTTTCATCATGCGATAATATGATATAGATGCTAAGGCAGCAGATTAAACAGTTTCTTGAGTATAGAAGACAGGAGAAAGCATACCTCTCAACTTCCAAAAGCACGAAATCTGGACAAAGCCTTAAATAATAGGAGGAAAAAAGCCCCAAAATAGGGATATTTTTTAAATATTGCTCTTACAAACTTAGAAAGTTGATAGAATAGCAGGTTTTGCATTAGCATGAATTTTCTGAAAGATATGAAGTCTGAAACTCAAATTTCTGTCATTATTTTTTTACTTCAAACCTCAATGTTTTGCCAATGATTTTTCAGAAAATGACAATTGTATGAGAAACATACCAAAAATATGAGGCAAAAATCTGGACATTCTGCAAAAATCTGTACAGTTGAGAGGTTTGGGAGAAAGGTGTGTACATATCAAAAATGCAATAGAATGGAGTGTATTTGACCATTCTTCAAACATGGCTTAAAATGATGAGGGAAGTGTGATGAAAAAGCAAGTCTTCACAGAGGTGGGTGAAAGAGAAAATAACTTCAGAGGACCAAAGATGACATTTTAGGGAAAGAGATGTACAAATCCTTAGGGAGAAAGAGTCTTGAAGTGCATAAATGAGTTTGATATGGTGAGATATAATAAAAGCATCAGTGAAGTTTGCCCTGATACTGGAAAGTAGCTGAGGATAAAAGTAGGGAAAAGAGTGGAGGAAACAGAGAGGAGACCTGATGGTCATACAAGAATGTATATGATCAGCAATGTGAGATCTGGATAAGGAAGGATAAGTGGAACATTAATAACAATGTCTAGTAGAAAAGGCTGGCATAAGATTTTGGGTCCTTGTACCTGTATCTGCACTGCTCAGCAGAGTAGGTAATTCCAGTGGAATCAATCACTGCTCTGACAATCTCATAAAAAACATTAGTCTTTTGGGGGGCATCATACTAGCCCCTCAGGCTCTCTGTATAGTCTTTGTAAAGTAGTTGTTGGAAGAGTTTAGTTTCCTGGCTGCAGGAGGGAACTCCGCTGAAAATAGCACCTTAAGAGAACGTGTTTACTCTGCAGGTGAGAAGAAGGCGAAAAATAGTAATATGATGCACATGACCTCATGTATTGGATACCACTTGATGTACATTGTCAGGTAACACAGTTGTACAATGAAAAGTATCACCAATGTAGACAAGGTGGAACAATAAGCATGACAGTGTCTTTCTATGCACACACTGTGCAAATGACCACCCCACCTGAGCATGGGAAGAGACAAGCATGGTAGTGCTGACTGTTGATAACACATCATGTTATAACAGCAGTTCAGAGCTGATCAGAGATGATCACAGTAAATCATCTCATTAGCATAATTACTGTGGTATGAAGCCAATTTTGGCATAATGAAAGAGCTGTTACCATATTGTGTGAGATCACTTTATGTGAACCGAGTTATGGAGTGAAACATACTGATAAAAGAGGATAGTTTCATATAAGCATTTCATCAGACTGGGCAAGTGATAATGCATTTCAGGACTGCAATGTGCATACAAGGGTGCAAGGAAACAATATGCACAGATCCTAAGCAGAAACGTGTTTGCATAAAATAACATGAGGTATAACATGAGAGTGTCTTGATTGGGGGGGGGGTTCACCCTGACAGAAAGGAGAGAGAACAAGAGCAGGATGGGTTACAGTACTGCTGCAGGCTGGGACTCTGTATCTGACAGGGAAGAGAAGTTACAGTTTTGATCTGGGGAGCTCACCCTGCAGGGAATAGACTACAACGTCAGGACAGGTTACAGGACCTCAGTGAGGAGGGGATCAGTCTGACAGAGTAGAGATGGCAGGGGAAAGTTAGTTTTTGTAAAGCAGGTGAAGTAAGGTTTTAGTTTCTTGGCTGCAGCAGGTGGGAGCCCTGATGAAATCAGGTTCTGCTTTGAGAGGACTGACCCTAACAGAGAACAGAGAAGAAAGACAGGACAGGTGAAGTCCTATTGTTGGGAAACACACTATGATTGGTAACATAGTACAAGGTCAGGACAAGGTGCTGTTCTGCAGTAACGGGGGACTCCCCTGGACAGGAAACATAGTCAAGACAAGTTATAGTCATCCTGTGGGTGTGGGTGTGTGGGGTGGGGGGCTCACCTTGACAGGGAATGGAGTACAAGGTCAAAATAGTTACAGTGTTGCTGTGAGATGGGTCTCACCCTGACAGGGAACAGAGAACATGGTCAGGACAAGTACTATCTTGCTTTGTAGTGGGAGAAACAGTGCACCATACTGCACACAGACTACAAGACATGAGACAAGAGATGTGAGGATACCTGTACCTAAGCCACAGCATGTGATGGCAGCACAGTATTGAGGAATGGCAAACAATAAAATTCCCATTGCTTTAATTAGCACAGCACAGAGTATGAATGGTGAAAGCACATTAGGAGAAATTCTGTTCCTGCTGAATGGATGTAGGGGACAATGCTGAAATATTGATTACTGGCAAGGACAATTACGCATTGCACATATACTAATCCACGTATGTTATTCACAGATATACACATCTTATCATGGAATGGACAGAACTGCAACTGCTGGAAAAGTTATCTACACAGGAGACTGATGTGCTAAATCAGGCCGTGCATACACATGGTATCCATTTTCATGGGAAAGGGACAGGAGACAAAGCCATCCATAACTAGAAGTGGGAAAGAGTGCCATGGGTGTCCATAATAGGACAGTAGAACAGGTGCATTGCAGGGTGACTTACATGATACTGCATCTCAAGCCCAAGGCCTAAGATATTGACAGAGACAGGGCTACCACAGTAGGCAGACCACCAACATTGAGGCATCTTGCAGAGGTAGAGGAATTCCTGGTATCCCTGTTTAGGCAGGTGGGAGAACCTTAATACCTGATGGTGGCCTGCTTGAATTTGTCGCTACTGCCCAAGTGTTTGTAAGGCGTGAACCAAGTCAGTACTAGCATTTTCCATTACTGTAATACAGTGACATACTGCTGTAAATGGCTTAGTCATCAGAATACAGATATACATCTGATCTTCAGATACATTGGACTGTAGTTGTGATAACCTATATCACAAGGCACATATATTTCTACAGGATATGGAAATAATTAACATGCAGCAGTCTGTGTGCTCCTTGTTAGTGGGAGCCACACATATAATCCAGCTTTGCCACAGCTATGCTATCTTTATGCTTTTATGGGTTCCACTGGTGTCAGATCTAGCACAACAGGTTAACAAATGTCTAATAGCAGCATGCCATCTGTGGCTGATGATGATGACACCATGTACCTAGCACAATTCAAGGATGCAGTGACAAAGTTAGCAGCTGTAACCCTGGAGGGCATGTATGGATCCCCCAGAGCAGAGATAACTATGAAGAGGCAAGATGAACCTTCAGAATCCATGTGTTTATCACTGGATGTCCTGTTCATGTTAAACCTACCCAAGTTACATAGGAGTCAACATCAACATTGATGGCATTAATGAGCCACATTGCCTCTGAGGTATGCAGACTCCCAAAGGTGAGATGTGTGTAGTTGGCAGTAGTTGCCATGACTCCAGAACATTCCCTGACATTGATGTCTTCTTTATCATCAATCAGTGGATGTGTAGATTGGTGAATCAGGTAGTGGCAGCCACTATGCACATCATTTCAAAGATGCTGAATGTTCAGTGTAGTCTGCTTGAGGAAGTGCAACTGCTTCAAGTACTGCAGATCATCCTGCAACACATGCAGAGTGACATGGCACAGAAGGACCCAGAGCAGATTCACTTGTTGAAGGCAATGGTGGCCCACTTGACAATTGTGGGTGTATCTATGACAATACAGGCAAATGCACACTGTGAATGTGGTGGAGGATGGATGCAAGGTGCACAGCCACAAGTCAGGCATATGTGGATGACACATACACTTCTAAGGACAACGATCCCCTATGTCATGGACTGCCTTTACCCTTAGGCATGGATAGTCCCATAGTCACTGATGCTTATCTGGCTCCATTCTAGGAAAACCTTACTTGGCCATCCACTCTGGATCTTACACGTCCACACAATCCCTATCCCCGGCTTCCTCACTACATGCAACACTTAGTCATGGCAATTAATAAATATGTTTGTTAATACTGGCCTTCTATTGTCTCCCCATATTGGGGGTGGGCAAGTTGTTCCAATATGTGCTCTTGAAGTGGTTTGCTACAGATAGAACACCTCCAGTCCTGATACCACAGGGACACATGATACACCTAGCAAGTGTTCCTATCATTGAAGCTCCACCCCTAACTCTGGAAGATGTGATTCATGACTCTCCCCAACCTTGTAGCAATGTGCTTGGCTACTACATCCAATTTCCAAAACCCTTTCACCTGTGATAACATTGATATCCCTTCTCAATGTGCCCCACTCCATCAAGGCAAATGATGAAGATGACTGTGCCTTGCCCACTCCACTAGACGGTGTGAATATGGTAATGTCTGATGCACAGCATGACCACTCAGTGCTCTCTAATCCATTTCCTGTGTATAGGCTGCATGTGTACTACATGTGGGAATCACAGGAACTGCTTGGATTCTGCATAGGCACAATTTTATAGCAGCCTGTACATTGCAGAGCCCCTGGAGATTGATGGAGTAGAAGCCTTTCTGGTTGCTATGTGGAGTAGGTGGAGTGTTGATGGTAATGTGAGTTCAGTCAGTGGTCTCCACGACCTCAAGGAAACAGGTTATGTCACAGAATGCATGCACAGCAGTGCCTTCCTCTGCTGTCTCTGGAAACCACATATGTTTCTACACATGCTGCAGCATTACAAGTAATTTGCATTTATGAGGTCAATGCCTGTGAAACTGTTGATGTATCCTATGTCAAATGTTGAAATAACTCAAGGATGTTAAAGCTTCACAAACCTTCATGTCCATGGGAATAGATAGTTCACACATGTCTACTAACTCCCATAGGGTGGTTGACAGTGGCCTGGTTGTGGAGATAATGGTATGTTACCAATCTGTGACAAAGATGGTGATTACATACAGCACTGAAGATACTGACTCCAAAGGCAGTCACTGACACATGTTCCTCTGCTAAAGCTGACATTACCGCTAACATCTTAATGTGATCGATCTTGTACACTGGAAAATCCCAGTGGTCAAAACAGATAATCACTGGAGTCACTGTGCTAATTTTTTATTATTCTGAATCAAATCATTATGTCTGAGTTAATCATTGGCATATGTTATGGCTGTCATTAGTATGCTGACACATATTTGCATGGAATTATGCAGTCATTTGTATATAATGCGTACCCCTCTATTTTTCCATTGGTGTAATTAACCTATGTGTGTCTCCCTGAGCACTACCTCTCATCACGGTATGTTACATAAAGTCTGTGAACTATTTATTTCTGTCCCCCCAAAATATCCCACTCTCTAACTTAAATTAATAAAAGGCTAAAAATGAATCTACAATGAAGATAAATGTTTCCAAAGTTAGAACCATAGGTTAGTTATCTAGCACTCTATGCAGTTCACCAAACTGTCTTCCATTTCAATTCAAAGTTCAGGACAAAAAACAACCAAAAAAAAAAAAATTGTACAAATGTAAGAAGAAGCTTGTTACTTATGATAGTACTGCACTCTCACATCATCGGCACCTGCTGATCACTCATCTAACACCTTATGCCTGTGGTAGCCACCCTTTCACCCTGACGTAGTTATGCCTCTGTCCAAAGTAATGTGTGCTTTTCATAGTACAAGCTACACCAGTTATAGGTTTCTTTTATAAATATTTTATTGCATTTGTTACATATTTATTTTTCATTAAAAATACATATCAAAGAGCAAAGGTCAGTTTTGCTGAGGTTTAGGTGTATAAAAACTTGTATTAATAACATATTTCTGACTGCAACTTCACCTGATATTAACTGTTACCATAATGAAGTTAAAAGCTTCTACCTAATACAAAATAAACTAGTGTCCAATAATATCCAAATGGTCTGCTTTCCTACACACACACGTATGAGTTTGTGCGCACGCGCACACACACACACACACACACACACACACACACACACACACACACACACACACACACACACACACACACGTATTATGTAAATCTGGCCTGATAAACTGCAACTAATGCTAGGTTAGCTACACTTCACATCCTGTAAAAAAGAAAATGCAGTGATCTGACATTTATTGCTTAACTCCTGTCATCCATTACTGCACATTACAAATTTCAACTAAAAGATCCTTTATGTAAAAACTTTCAGTTACCAAAGATCTTCATTACAGAAAACAAAAATCCTAGCTGTAAATATCATGCTGTTGACATAATCAGTTATATTATACAACCACCCCTTCAGACAGCATTTGTTGAAACTAAATACAAAAAGTTTCTCTGTTGAGTATAAAAGATTGTAGCATTCTTTGCATCCTGATGTTCTAATCAAGAAAAATATTTATTTTTTTCAGACATCATCTATCACTATTATAAACACACATACTTTTGTAATTATGCTCCTTAAAACTTTCATCTTACTAAAATCATTAATTATGTTGGCACCCTCAACTCTTTTAAAACCATGAATATGTCCATTTTAGGCAGAATAATTCAAATGCAAGTGTTCGCTCATGTTGGAACTGCTGGCTTGAAACAGACTGCTGTGGCAAAAAAAAAATTGGAACATTTACAGAGACCTCAAGAATTCAAGAGTTACAGAATATAGTACAGAGTGGACTGTGTTCTGAGTCAGGAAAGTGTGACTCAGACCATTTCCAGCTAACACAGAAAGACTGTTGTGTAACAGTGTACACAGTTATGTTTTTTTTAATCAAAATATTTTTTGTGTGACTGTGTTGCCTTCTTAGTTACTACTGGCTACATGCATCATAGCTTTGATTATTGTTTTTATTATATAATAATGTGTCATGGTGCTCAAGAAAACTGAGAGGCATTATGTGTACAGGGTAAAATTTTCAATACAGCCAATGATACTACCCCCCCCAACACACACACACACACACACACACACACACACACACACACACACACACACACACACACACACACTCACTGCAAACCATTTACCTTTGTATTAGAAACAAACATATAATCATATGGAAATGGAAGTTAAACAGTGGGCAGCATAAATAAAACATTTAAGTGGAACAGTAGACTGGATAAACTTCTAAAAGCAGCTGTCATTTTTAATAAATCAAGGTTTTTCAGACACACACAGCAATTTAATACATAATCAGTTTTCGTGTTTATATGGTTGCTCATTTTAATTATATAAAAGTACATTTGAATCGATCTTGAAGTACTGGTGCCCATATTTCGTTGATTTACAAATGGTTGTATTTCCTATTATGAATTCTGTAAACTGATGTTATCTTGCCCAAACTCTCTGTATTTGTACTCTACAGATATCCTGCTTCATAACTGAAGTAAGCATGTCTGAGACTGATATCTGTGTTGTTCAGTATGTAATCCCAAGTCCACACAATTGCTTTCTGTTTAACTTATCCATTAAATTTATTTTTACAGCTTATTATTATTTTATTTTGTCACTGTCTGCAATATATTCTGATATACCTTCATTGTGTTACACTTATTTCTCAGATTAACTTAGTTTATCCCTTACTATAGTCACAAATACCTGATCAAAAAACTTTAATCTCTTTTGTAACATAAGCAGAAGAAGAAGGTATGGTGGAGTTGGCACAATGATTAAGGTGCTTATTTTACAAACACAAGGAACAGAGTTTGATTCTCACCTTTGGAAAACATGGCTAGGCTTAAAAAGGCTCCCAGCAGTTGTTAGCATTATAATTATATATGAACCTATGAGCTTATGAAGCAGAATGGTTTGGAGGGTCAGGTACACATATATCCCAGAGGATACCACCACTCTGGAACAGACTCCCCAGCAATGTAAAACAAAGCTCAGTCCTGTCCCTATTCAAATACAACTTAAATCAATGGATGGACATAAGGAAATTTACCCTAGGACTGCCCCCTGTACTATCAATGGACTGATGCAGAACCTAAATGCCCTATCCTGCAATGTGATTCCCTTTCAGTACTCAACAGTCTGACCCCAAAAACATTCACTAATGGGAAGTTTAGGAATAAAAATCAGGGTCTATATTTCGTGAGCGAATGCTTAGTTTGTCAAACACCTAAATGTCAACAGATAAAGAGCAAAAGCTTAAAATTGCAAACGGCCACTTCCGCAAATTTTTTCTCAGGGAAAAAAATCAATTGGCTGTTATTAGGAGGTTGCCTTTTTCCCAAATGTAGAGTGATCTCGGAGTTGGTATATTTAAGTAGTGGGGGTGTGGGAGGCACAGTCCCCCACATGGTTCATAAGTTCATAGGTTAGTAGGTTTATAGATTAGTAGCTATGTCAAGAATCTCAATGGCAACACTCAGATCTGCTCTAAGTTACAGCACAATGGCACGAAAATTACAGAACCAACTGATATTGCCAACATCCTGGCAGATAGGGTCAGTGCTAACCTTACCCCCCTCTCACCCCCTAAATGGCCCATATCTATACAGGAAGAATGCAGATTCCCTGTAATCACAACTATGCAGGTAAAAGCTGCACTCTCTAAAGCCAAACTCACAGCATCCGTGGGACCGGACAACATCCCAGGCTGTGTTTTACATGAACTTCAGAACAAACTGGCTCCCCACCTAAGCACCATGTTCAATCATTGCGTCATGTCAGGCTTTGTGCCCACTGAATGGCGCACAACAACAGTTATCCCACTTCATAAAGGGGGAGCCACCACTGATCTCGGGAACTATCACCCTAGTAGCCTGATGAGCCTGGTCTGTAAGGCCATGGAACATATCATCATGGAACACATAAACAAAGACATTGGTAACCTCCAAACTCTGGTCCCCACCCAGTTTGGGTTTGTGAAAGGCAGATCATGCCTCCTGAACCTGATTGACTTCTTTGAGGCAGTCACCAAAGCCGGAGATGGGGTAAGATGGTTCACACAGCCCATCTTGACCTCGCCAAGGCTTTCTACACCATCCCCCATTCTGGAATTATAGCTAAACTCACTAGACTAGGTATAATTCCCTATGTCACAAGATGGGTTGCCAACTGGCTCACTGACAGAACCCACACTGTAAAAATTGCAGACTCCAAATCTGACTTCAAACCAGCGACAAGTGGAGTACCACAGGGTTCAGTCCTGGGACCTCTCCTGTTTGGTATCTACTTCTCTGAAGTACAGGTTAACACAGAAGGCCTTTGGCTAATGAAGTTCACAGATGATTGCAAACTAAGAACCATAGGCAAGTCCCCAAATGATGTGGACATCCTACAGAAGGGCCTCACTGAGACAGATGTCTGCTGTCAGAGCCATGACCTCAAGTTCAATGCCAAAAAGTGCATTGTCATCCCCTTTGGTAAAAACTCGGTACCCATGAATTACCACATAAGTGGCAGTCTATTTAATGCCGAATGTGTGATAAGAGACCTTGGGATCCAGGTGGACAGTAGTCTCTCCTTTGATAATCACATCACCATGGTAGTCAGGAAATCCTTCTATGTGGCACACCTCATCACAAAAGGGTTCTCATCCAGGAAAAAAGAGGTCATTGTTCCCCTCTACTCGACACTCTTTAGACCCATTATAGAGTACAACGCCCCTTTTGGAATGTACCTCACAAGACATCTGCAGCAGCTTGGAAAGGCCACACTGATGTCCCACTGACCAGGCTGAACAAGGAGAAGGTGACTGTGAGCTGTCTATTGGGAGCTAGGATCCGCCACATAACACACGCACTCAGGTCACTCCAAAGCAAGTACAAATATGACTCCATCATTGTCCATGCTGGTGTGAATGACCTGAGACGTACCTCCCTGGACTACATGAAAAGAGACATAGAGGAGCTCTCCGATTATGTAGCCCAGGCTGGTATGACCCTGACCCTGAGCAGCATCTTGCCCTCACCAAGAATGATACCACAATACAAAGACAAGATGATCAGCTTTAACAATTGGCTCAAGTACTGGTGTCATTCTAAGGGGATGCAATGTCTGTCTGCCTGGGTGATATGTTGGACAAGCCATGCTGCCCAAGGGTTGGCTTACACCCGTCACCACTGGGCTTCCGGATATTGGCTAAGGCTCTTGCCACCCCCATAGTGCCTTTTTTAGGCAAGGCTCAAAAGACAAACCCACCTCCTTAGAAAACAAAAATGGAAAAAAACTAAGGGTAATGCTGCTCAACGCCAGAAGTCTAAATCTCAAGATGCAGGCACTTGATGCACTCCTCAGCATGGAGAACATCGACGTCTGTGCAGTAACTGAAACCTGGTTCGAGGCTCCTGAGAGCACCCCAGCACTACCAGGCTATACCTCGTATCATGCTTTTCTGCCCCAAAACCCGGGCCGAGCCACAAAGGGAGGGGGAGTGTCCATATTCATAAAGGACACCCACACCTCCAGGTTAGTAGCAACACATGAAGCATCAGAGACCATACAGGTGCAACTAACCATAGGCAAAACTGCTATACAACTGGTAGCATGTTACAGACCACCCTCCCAATCTCAAGAACCCCACTCAGCCTTCCTGAAGACATTGGAGGATATGAATGTATCACAAAATACCATCATACTGGGAGACTTCAACTACCCAAACATAGATTGGGTACATTATTCTAGCCCTAATACCCTAGCCCAAAGGTTCCTGGAATTCATAAATTCAAATGCACTGGAACAACTAGTCACCTCTCCCACTAGGGGAGATAATATACTAGATCTGATCATCACAAACATGGGGACAAAATGCTCCACACCAGAAGTATACCCCTCATTAGTGAGATATGACCACAAACTAATCACCCTGGATATACATATCCCACCTCCACCCCCCAGCACAAAAGACCACAGTGAAAAACTTCTCAAAAGCAGACTTCACTCTTCTTAAGACTGAGATGGTATCCTTTAAGCCCACTGTGCCAATGGATACCACATCCCACAATGCCGAATCCTTCACAAATGCTTTATATGGACATCTCCAAGAATGCATGGATCATGCAATCCCAAACAAATCCAAGTCCCTCTCCACCAAATGTAAGCATCCTGTCTGGTGGACCTCAGCCATAAACAAATTGTATAACAAAAGAAGGAAGCTACTGCACGTCAGAGCGAAATCCCATGAAGGGAAGACATCTCTGATCAACATTAGCAGAAAACTACGTTCTCTGATAAAAGCATCCAAGGCAAACTTTGAGAGAAAAATCGCTAAGGACACTAAAGATAACCACAAAGCCTTCTTCAGCTATGTTAGAAACCTGGAAACCCTCAGATATGCTCAGAGTTGGTTCACAACAACAAAAAATACACTGAACCCACAGATATTGCTAACATTCTGGCTGACAAGTTCAGTGCAAATTTCTCCCATCCTTCACCCCAAAAGAAGAAATACTTATCCCAGCTGAATGTAATCTCCTGTCATCTCAGACGTCCAAGTGATAACCGCCCTAAACAAAGCAAAAAACACAGCATCAATGGGACCTGACGGTATCCCGGGGTGCATGTTACGTGAACTCCGAGCTAAACCCACACATAAAAATGCTATTTAACCTTAGCCTTACTTCGGGATATGTACCTGAACACTGGCGTACAGCAACAGTGGTCCCACTCCACAAGGGGGGTGCCTCTACAGACCCTGGAAACTACCGCCCCATAAGCTTGACTAGCCTGGTCTGCAAAGCTATGGAAAGAATCATTATGGAACTCATAAACAGAGACATAGGGGACCTACAGATGCTTGACCCCACCCAGTTCGGCTTTGTAAAGGGCAGATCCTGCCTTTTAAACCTGTTTGACTTTTTTGAAACAGTCACTAGAGCCATTGATGAGGGCAAAGCAGTCCATACAGCATACCTGGACTTGGCTAAGGCCTTCGACACAATACCCCTCTCAGGCATCATAGATAAGCTAAACAGCTTAAAAGTAAACCCTTATGTCACTAGATGGGTTGCTAACTGGCTAAAGGACAGAACCCATAAAGTTAAAATCGCTGGAGCAATGTCAGACTCAAAGCCAGTCACAAGTGGTGTCCCACAGGGATCTGTCCTGGGACCCCTCTTGTTCGGCATTTATTTCTCAGATGTTAAAGCAAACATGGGAGGGCTGTGGTTGACAAAGTTCGCAGATGACTGCAAACTAGGTGCCATAGTCGATACACCAGCAGATACACACATCCTACAAAAAGGCCTCACTGAAATGGACAAATGGTGCCATAGTCACGGCCTTAAACTAAATGCCAAAAAATGTATAGTTATCCCTTTTGGAAAAAACAAAGTACCCACAAATTATCACATAGACAGCAACATACAGAGTACGGAAAAAGTAATCAGAGACCTAGGGACCCAAGTAGACAGTGACCTCTCATTTGACACCCACGTTGCCAAAGTGGTTAGAAAAACATTCTTCCTTGCACACCTCATCATGAAGGGTTTCACATCCTGATCCAAGGATGTCATTGTACCCCTATATTCCTCCCTCGTCAGGCCCATGATTGAGTACAATGCCCCATTTGGTATGTACCTCACCCGGCACTTGCAACAGCTGGAGAGACCACAAAAGTACCTTACCAAAAGGATCAAGGGTCTCCAACATATGTCTTATTCTGCCAGACTGAAGAAGCTTCAGCTCTATTCAGTAGCATACCGCCTGCTCAGAGGTGATCTCTGCCTGACATACAAGGCCATGTCCAATCAGGATCTGATGGACATGCTCCACCTCAAAAAATCCAAATCCATCAGGACCACGAGAGCTAAAGACTTAAACCACGGCACAAGTATGAATAGGACATGCTGGAGGGATAGATTCATAACCCAGAGGCTTCCCATGCTTTGGAACAGGATCCCAGTTCGTATTAGGCAGAGCCCCTCACTGAATCTCTTCAAGAGAAATCTTGATGAGTGGATGGGAGATTGTAAGTTTACCCCAGGGGTCACATCTGTGTCACTGCTAGACAGAGGCACAGTAAACTAATTCTATTATATAAGGGGACCTTCACTGTGTCACTACTAGACAGAGGCACAGTATTCTAGATTTTATCTGTACATTTTTGTACCATTTCATGGGGTGGCAAAAGCCACATCACTATGGCTAGGCTTACAAATGCCCCAGGACAGATAGCCTAGTATTATACTATGAAACTATGAAAGTACCTCACAAAGAGGATTACTGGCCTCAAACAGATGCCCTACACTGACCGTCTCAAACAACTGCAGCTTTACTCCGTAGCATATCACCTACTCCGAGGTGATCTCTGCCTTACATATAAAGCTATGTCAGACCCAGAGCTGTTGGACATGCTACACCTAAAGAAATCCCAGTCTCTCTGAGCTACACACTCTAGGGACCTAAACCTTGTCACCACAATAAACAGAACATGCTGGAGGGATAGATTCCTGTCCCAGAGACATTCCATACGCTGGAACAAGCTACCCATCTATGTCAAGCAAAGTATCACATTAGCACTCTTCAAGAAAAATCTTGATGAGTGGATAGGAAATAGGAAATACACCCCGGGGATCACTTCTGTGGCTCTGCTCAACAGGGGCACAGGAAAATAACTTTCTTGGGTGGCATAAGCCAGGGAACCTTGTTGGCTAGGCTTACTTAGGCCCTTGGGCCGATAGCCTAGTACCTACCTATGAATCTATGAACCTATAAGATCTGTATACAGTTGTTTATTACTGGTTTACCATGATACATTTATCCTTGTTTTTAAATGCTTACTGTTTTCTGAAATTATCTGTTTCTTATGGTTATATTGTTTTGGCAATAAAAAATAATAATTGCTTTTATTAATATTATTTTTAGCCTAAAAAATTGCCTGAAAGATAAGAAGGAAGTCTTCCCACAATACAATGAATACTGCGACATATCTCTGACTGCTGTTTAAAATATGTCTATCACTGTTTCCCATTATAATTCTGCTGCTACGACATAAAAATAATCACATATTTGCTACCTCTTAACTTTTTATGTTTTGTAGCCATGGGTAGCAAAGTATAATGTTTCAGAGATGTATCACTAAATGCATAAACATTGCAATGTTTTCTTCAGTGACCATGTGTCCTCACATACCTAATAACAGATAAAAATGTTGTTTCACGTAACTGGTTTGGTTTCTTATTTCTCAAACATTAAGAAGAGAAGAAACCCTCTGGTGAATGCATTCTTTCTTTTAGTATGGTTTACTGAATAACAAGTTGCAGATTCTTCATCTGGTGCCCCCATAAAGGAAAGCAAACTCCTGCAGGTATGACCTTCTCATCTGTCTATCTCATCCCACATATGTATACCCTCAGTATATAACAGCAAGAAAAATGTAATCCCACAGTTAACTTTCCTACATTTGGAAGTTTATAAATACTTATTTTACCAGTGCCTCTATGTGAAGTAGAGAAAACCACCCTTGTAGCTGAAACTGTGCTTAGTTTTTCTCCCTTACTAATTTTAACATATTCATTCCCTCCTCATCCCGGTATTACAGCAGCCATTGCCCTACCCAAACACATATACACCATCTGCTCTGGTCTGGCCCCATCTACCAGTGCTGGCAAGTCGCACTGAGACTGCTAAGCAATGCACCATAGTCCTGTTTGCTCTATCTCCGGTCAAGTGAAAGTCAGATAAAATTGGGAGTAGGAGCATTATAGTTGACCACTAATAAATGAAAACGTAGGAATGAACAGACCATCTACCTTTGAGAAATTTAGATGTCCACAAGCTCAGATATAGAAAAAAAAAAAACAAAACAAAAACAAGGCAGGATAATTGCACATTTGGAATGGCTCCCTGCTAACATAAGGACCTTATGAGATGACTCCTTATTTGTTTATGTACCAAACCACCGGCATATTGTCTGACTGTATAGCAATCATCCCCAGTGGAAGAGAGTCGTGGAGTGCTTGAAATGCCAGAAGCCCTGCACTCATCTCTAGAACATTGATATGCAATTGGGCCTTGTGTTCCTGTCATGTTCCTTGGACCGTCCTTCCCAGAAGCGTCTGTGGTCACTGTAGCAACAGGTTGTCGTGGAATAAAGGGTCTCTCAGTAGTCACATGGTTGGTCTGGATCCACCACCGTAGGTACTTTTTGCATGACTCCATTATTCTGATCAGGTGAAACATCGGAAGTTCTTGAAACAGCCATTGGAAAAACAGGAGCCATTGAAGGATTCTCTTGTGTATCCTGGCAAGAGGAACTAGTGTTATGGTTGAAGCCATTGTCCCTAGGAGTTTCAGAACTACTTTTGCCCGTACCTTGTCCCTGGGAAGAAGGTGGAGTATTTGCTGCCTGAGGGCTGAAATTCTGTCAGCTGGAAGATGTCCCATCATGGAAACAGTGTCTTGGTTTGCACCTATGAAGGTAATATGTTGATAAGGCAACAAGGCAGATTTTTGTAAGTTGACTGTTATGCCTAACTAAGCACAGATTTCTAAAGTCGCATCCCTGGCTTGTTGGAGTAGATGGTCATCCAGATATGGAAACACTTGGAATCCCAGATATCTCAAGTGAGCCGTGACTACTGCCATGCATTTAGTGAACACTCTGGGGGTTGTAGTGAGACCAGAGAAAGAGCAATGAACTGATAATGACTGGCTCCCAGCCAGAAGCGTAAGTGACTCCTCGATGCTCTGTCCATTTTTATGTGGTAGTAGGCATCTTGGAGGTCTATTGAGCTGACTGTAGTGTCACCATTCAGAACTTTGACTTTTTGACAGATTCATTTAACTTGTTGAGATCCAATATGGGTCTCCACTCCCCTGTTCTTTTTGACGCCAAAAAAATCTTGAGTAAGTTTTGAATCCTGTTTGGTCTGCAGGGACTTCTTGGATGACTCTTTTGTCCAGCAACTTTTGGATTTTTATAGTTGCTTACTCCTTTAGATTGGGTGGAACATCCAGGATTATTCTGATTCGTGGGACAGGGTGGCATAAGTGAATGGAATATCCACTGGATATTATGCTTTGTACCCACTTGTCTATTGTGAAACATTGCCAGGCTTCTGGGTACAAAGACAAGCGTCCCCTGAATGCCTCCAGAATAGAGCAGGTGGGCCTCCTTTCAAGAGTGCTGATAGGAATGTTCACGAAAGGAATCACAGTCACCCTGGTTTTGCAGACCCCCTCTGCCTCTAGGTTGATGTCTACCATTGTTACCTCCCTCTCTGCCCCTGGGGAAGGATTCATCTCGTCCATCTTGGAAAGCTCCCTGGGATATTTTGAACCACATTTTTCCACTCTTCTGACCTTTAGGTTAAGGTCTTGAAGGTATAGAAAAACGTACTCCAATGGCAGATAGATTTTTCCCTTTTCTGCTTGCATATGGTGAGTGTATCTTTTACTTTGGGTCCAAAAAGTGAGGAAAATCAAAGGGGGCGTTAGTAAAGGTAGACTTAAATGGTTTCGCAAATTGCACATGCACATCCAGGACTGTCTCCTCAAGGAAACTCCTGAACCTGCTGCCCAGCTCGCTTCATCCGCTGCACAAGATATCAGTCTCATGGAGGAGTTGACGATAGAATTTAAGGTGGATAACTGGGAGGAGACTTTCTCATTCAGAGTATCTCCTAGCTCTTTCAGGAGATCTCTCTGTAGCCATGTAAAGTGAGTAAGCTAGTTCAGCGATCAGAGTGTAAAAGTCACTGATGAAAATATGCTTCCTGTATCTGTCCATCGTTCAGGAATCTTTGTTGAGAGGATGAACAGATGAGGATGTCTCAGAAAGTTCCTTCTTGCTGCCACCACCATAGCATCTACAGGTACACCCTTTGTGAGAAAATCATTTCTAGTAGGGGCTGACAAAAACTTGTTTGGCCTCCAAGGGACAGGCTTCATAGTGTCAGGTGACTCCCACTCCTTTCGACTGACCAAGTCCATTAGTTCATCAAAAGGCAGAGACACCCAGGAGGCTGAAGGCTGAGATCCAGAGGCCTTCAGGTACACCAACTCCTCATCAGAAGGGGTGATGGTTTTCCAGCCACCTCTCTGCTTTATGATCTCCATGATATCTGCAAATGAGATATCATTGAAGGACGACCATGGAGACCCTTTTGACTCCTCAAGGTCAGTATCTGAGGTGACAGACTCATCAGGGGAGTCTATATGCATCCTCTTGCAAGCCTATTCCAAGGAGGCTCCTCAGAAGGGTATTCTCGGGTGGCCTTGGAAGAGAGGGGTTTGCCTAATGGGGGATCCTGAGGCTCTGGATCTCTGCTATCCTGTGGATGGGGTGGTGCTAAGACAGTAGCATGTGCCTTAGGGGGGATGAATGCCAGTATCCCTATGTAGAGCTGTAGAGGGGGACAGCACACTCCTCATCAGCTTGAAAGCAGATCTCACTGGTTCCGAGGATATCCCTAGCTCTGAAGAGATGGAAGACACCCT
This sequence comes from Protopterus annectens, assembly GCF_019279795.1. NCBI lineage: Eukaryota > Metazoa > Chordata > Ceratodontiformes > Protopteridae > Protopterus > Protopterus annectens. The sequence goes on along the minus strand of NC_056741.1, from coordinate 442,539,615 downwards.
TGGCCCCAGAGAGACCAGCTCTGAGGCAGATGTAGGAGACAAGTTCACCCGAGCTGATGCACCAAGGGGTAGACTTGGAACAGAGGAAGTCTGGGGCTGAGCATCCCCCCCCAGGGCCGGCCAGAGATCCCCAGCTCCCAGACACTCTGGACGGTGCTAAGAGAGTTGGAGCAGATGTCAGTTCTGTAATCTCTGAAGAGGGTCCCAGAACCAACAGCTCTACAGTAAGTGGTACCAGGCACTCCGGCTCTGAAGATTCAGCTTGGCTCAGAGGAGGATCAACAATTTAGCTAGCACCGGCGACTTCAGGAGTCTGCATACTACCCACTCCACATCATCATCATCATCATCAGATAGGCTCCTAGTGGACCTGGTGGATAGAGAAGGTGAACGAGATCTCTCCAAAATAGGAGAACTCAATGTACAGGAGACCGGTGAAATGTCAATGGACTGGCTCTGAGACATGGTATCTTGCGGCTCTGAAGACCTTGGAGACAAAGAACCAGGCTTGTCAATAATGATGACTTCTGTCGGTTCCAAAGTCTGTGGTGCTGAGGAGGTAAATGGCTTAGAAAGTTTTGACAGTTTTTATGGAGGCTCAGACTGAGCTGAAGAGAAAGGTGATGACCTTTTGGATGGTTTGTCCCTCTTGGATGAAGAAGAGGATGAAGAAGAAGGAGAAGCACTTTGCACAGCTTCCTCAAGGGTTGGCTTTAAGAGTTACTTAAGAATCAATTTGTTTCTCCTCTCCTGTAACATACGTGCACTAAAGGAGTGGCAGAAAGTACAATCCTCCTGTAAATGTATAGCCCCTAGACAATATATGCAAATGACATGTCCATCTGTAACTGACATTTTCTGTGTACATTAATGACATTTTTTAAAACCCAAAGTTTTTTGCTCTTTCTCCCTGGAGTCTTTAGACATGGTGGAAGAAAGAAGTTCCCAAAAGGATTACAAAGGCAACTAACTCAGAACACTGCTAGATATATATAAACACACACTCTAAGCTAATAAACACTGCACATCTAAGTATAAGAAATATTAGAAAACTAATCAGCTAAGACAAAAGGCGAGCACTAGGACCCCTAACTTAAATGGACCTAGATACCAAGGAAAGAACACACACGCTAACAATAATCCTACCAGCCCTCAAACTAAAACGGGCAATTAGCTCTCTAATTTAAATGAGCTAAATGACCAACTAACTAACTGCTAGAGTAGACTAAACAACACACCTCTACAATAAAAAACTACAGGATACAAGAAGGCCTGTGAAAAAAATGATGACCAAACAACAACACACAACAGCAGAAAGGAGATAAGGTAAGCTACATGCTAATCTAACTATCTAATCACACAAAAACACTATTAATGTAAGAATCTTAGAAATTTAAGCTAGTAAAGTGAAAAATACAAAAAAACTTAGCCATGGCCAAAAAAAGCACATCCAACCTTGTGAAGCTGCAAATGAGATCTGGAGAGGTGCAGCACTGCATCATAGGATACCTACCTGCTACGAGCCAAGTTTGAGACTTCCAGCTGTGTATTTCGCCAAGTCAGAGCCAGAGATCGGCTCCGAACCCATCCAAGTAAGAATGATGGTGAGATAGGACAACTTAACATCAAACATTTATATAATCATACGGAAATGGAAGTTAAACTCAGTGGGCAGCATAAATAAAACATTTAAGTGAAACAGTAGACTGGATAAACATCAAAAAGCATCTGTCATTTTTAATAAATCAAGGTTTGCACACACACACACACACACACACACACACACACACACACACACACACACACACACACACACACACACACAGCAATTTAATACATAAGCAGTTTTCATATTTATATGGTTTCTCATTTTAATTATATTAAAGTACATTTGCATAGACCTTGAAGTACTGGTGCCCATATTTAGTTGATTTACAAATGGTTGTATTTCCCGTTATGAATTATATAAATTGATGTTATCTTGCCCAAACTCTCTGGATTTGTACTCTACAGATATATTGCTTCATAACTGAAGTAAGCATGTCTGAGACTGATATCTGTGTTGTTCAGTATGTAATCCTGAGTCCACATAATTGCTTTCTGTTTAACTTATCCATTAAATTTTTTTTATAGCTTATTGATTATTATTTTATTTTGTCACTGTCTACAAATACATACTGCAATACCTTCATTATGTTGCATTTATTTCTCAGTTTAACTTACCCCAGGATTCAGCAAGCAGCCATGCAGGAATAAGTTATTACTGCACGGAAGGCACTTTTCCTGTGTGGCATGGCAGCACACCGTGCATATGTATGAAGGCGCACTGGATTGCTGTAAAACGGGCATGGTTCTGTGTATAAGTGCAGGGGGTGTGTCTAAGAGCAGAGCTCTCACAATACACATGCCCCCTGCACTCCAGAATTGTGTTTGGCAATTTCAAATGAGTGAGAACGCTCGTAACACCCCCAAACCATCAGGGTAAGAAATCTGGACAAAGACATAAGGGACAATCATCCCTACCAAGCCATAAAGTTGATAGAATAAAATGTTTAGCATAAGCAGATAGCACACACCTCCCAACCCATCAGAGTAAGGAATCTGGACAAAGCCATAAGGGACAATCTTCCCACAAAGCAGAAAGTTGATAGAATAACAGGTTTAGCATTAGCAGGGATATTCTGAAGGGTAAAAATAAAAAAAACACAACAAATAAATTTTTTTTTGTAAATGTGATAAAGTTTAAGTATGGCTGCACGGGTGTGCCCATTGCTTAGCTACACTTGATCCACCTTAAATAGCACAAGAAGTTAAAAAGCAAGAGACATCCAACTTAAGCCATGCTTCATAATGGTTAAAACATATGCTTTGCAAGCAGCCATTTCTGGTTTGATCCCCACTGTAAACAATTTGAATTTCACATGTGAAAGCAGTACATAAACATTTTTTTATAATTAGTTATGAAATAACATATATTTGTTAACCTGAGTACTGTAGTAGGTCCAGATGTGATGTGTCAGTGTAATAAAGTTGTGAAACCCCCATATAAATACAAGTGCCCCATACAGTATAGTCACACATGAATAAATGTAATGAAAGCACATTGAGGGATGTCGGGGACAATAAACAGATTTATAATATGTAATGAATGATGAATCAATACCATACAGCAGATAGTCTATAAACTAAAAAAATAAGCAATGCTAAGCATTGCACAGCTCTGCTTACCAGGTGTAAGCATTGTGTAAATATGACTACTAAGCAATGAGTAGCTCAGTTAAGTGGATTTGCCCATTGGTAAGAAATGCTGAACCTGCCCCTTTAAGCACTGCCAACCTTAGCTAAGCAGGTTTGCCTGTAGTTAGCTTAGCTCAGCATATTTAAAACCGTCCAATCATGGCAAAGGTTGGGAAATCAGCCATATTTAAACCCCGCAGGCAGGAATATAGCTCATAACTGGTTGCAGCTTCCCACTGTAGGCAGTATGGCAGGTGTTGATGAGGGCATGTACTTCCAGGCGCAGTGCTGGGGCATACAGGAGTCCAAGGTCATGGTAGGACTCCTGGTAAATTACCATAATGAGAGACTGCTGCAGGACCAGTACCAGGGCTCCCAATATAAAGCAGAAGCCTGGGACTGTCTCGCCTGCAATCTCACTAGTGCCACTGGTATCCCTCAGACTGGTGAGCTGGTCCGGCACCACTCTGCTGACTTGAAGCGGAGAAAGATGGAAGTCTTGAATGAATGGGTCCAAGAAGCAAGGCAGAGGTGTGATGTCCCAGCAGTGTGTAAGTATTCATATCAATAACTGTTTACCAAAGTTCAGCCTGTGTATGTGACGGATAGGTATGCCTAAATATTTCTCTATTCCATTTACAGCTGCAGCTGAGCAGGCTGTAAATTAGGAAGCCCATGTCAGCAGGTTGCAAACAATCCTGCTTGTAGTAGTCATACCAAATAAATATAAAGTAGTAGAAAATCACCTGGCAGTATAAAAAATGTGTATGGGTTGTACTGAATAAACCAGACAATATGACAGTAATAGTCCCATATAGTTGATATTTCAATAAAACCGTAACTGCCTGGCAATAAAATTCTAAATCCTGGACTGGTTGTGTTTACTCTGGTATTGTATGATGTTTAGTGTTGCAGTTTCTGAATAGTAATGTTATGTTAACCACTGTTACCCATACTGTGCTACATAAAAAATATGTCAAGGAATGTCTGTATAAGACTGTTGTAAGTACAAGGTCTGATTGTACGACCAAGAGAGACTTAGACATAAAACACTGAAAGAACAGGCAGAAGTTTTTTAAATAGCTCACTTTGATGAAACTCAAATTGTTGAATTTTTAGCACACACAGCCATGGTTCGAATCCTGGGAGTGGTAGTGATAAGCTGTATGCATAATCATACCTCTCAAAATGCACAGATTTTTGCAAAATGTCCAGATAACTGGCTCATATTTTGGCCTGTTCCTCTGTCTCCCTGGCAAATCACTGGGATGATCCCAGAATGGTAGTCACTAAATAATGACATACATTTGATTTTCAGATCTCAAATCCTTCAGAAAATGTATATTAAAACAATTCCCGTTACTCTAGCAACTCTCCAAGTTTATAAGAGCAATATTCAAAATATGTCCCTATTTGTACCCCCATGTTGTAAACTTTGTCTAGAGTGTGTGCATTAAGAGATTGAGAGGTATGTGCATAATATTAACTAGGAATCTGGGAAATATTTGAAGAAACAGTCAGGTAATGTTAACAAACATTCCTCCCACAGGTCTTTCCAATAAGAAAACCGTAACTGCCTGTCAATAAAGTTTTAAATCCTGGACTGGTAGTGTTTACTCTGGTATTGTATGTCCTGACATGAAGCGTTCACCAACATCTGATATCAGAATAGTACTGTTGTGCCAACCATTTTTCTCACACTGTGCTACATAAAAATATGTCTAGGAATGTCTGTATAAGACTGTTGTAATTACATGGTCAGATTGTACAACCAAGCGAGACTTACAAAGAAAACAATGAAGGAGCATAATATGTTTGAGAAAACATCGCACATATGTACAACTCAGATGGCTTACTGGTAAATTGATGTGGCTATGGTTTGCAGGATCCTGGGTTTGAGACTTGCAAGGGCTGTTTATATTGTTGCTGGGTAGAACAAGGACTGTTGGGTACAGAATGATTAAGGCACTTTTTAAGCAGTTGTAAGCTGATTTGAGCAATGGTAAGCAATGCTAACTGCTGATTAAATATGCTTACAGACAGCTGGAAAATTGCTTAATCTGTATAGGCATTGCTTAACACCATGCAAACAGGCATAATCCCACTTGCTACTGCTTAAAAGTGCTTATTCCCACTCACCCCCATACTAATTTCTTTAAAAGAAAAGAAAAAAAAAGGGTGATAAGAAAGTGGTGAAAAAGGGGGCACAAAGAGGGAAAGACAATAGGGAAAGTAGCTAGGGATGTGCAGTATGGGTGTAGGGAAGGTCCTTAGCTGTCAATTTCTTCTACAGCAACAGCTGTGCATATATACTGAATTTGGAGGTATATTTGGTGGTGGTGCTGCGGTAGCATTGTCACCTCACAGTTAGACGTTGCCCGTTCAATTCTCAGTTAGAGTGTCTTCTATGTGGCGACATGCATGAATGGGCATTCCTTCATTGAAGGTTGTGCATTAGGCCTGGCAAGCCAGCACATAAAACTCTACTGCCAATCATTAGCGGACCGGAGTTCCGCTGTGGCGACCCCTAACCGGGAAAAGTTGAAAGACACAAAAAAAAATTTGGACACTCAAACTCCTAAGAGAGGGGTGAGGACAACAATAATGTGTTGTGAAGCCAATTAGACCAGATTACATGTGTTCAGTGGACACGTGCGAAATGGACAGTTATGTATGTGGTGAAATTTCTTTTTGGGAACAGATTGCCCCCTTTTTTTTTTAAGATGAGAGTAGGATGTTGGGGAAGGATCGTAGGCATGTTTGGGGAGGTAGTTTGTGTCAGAAGACAGACAAGACAGCATACAGGGGTGGTATATGACACATGTGGTGGGTAAACACCCTGGATGGGGAGGGGTGTTTGGAAACTGGAAGCCCATGAGCCCCCAAATGTAAACAGTGGGACTGAGGTCCCCACCCATGGGCAGTCACCACTGCACCTTCACGGCCCAGAAGGTGGCTGGGCTGGGGGCTGAGCAGGTGGAACAGGATGACCCTCTAATTGCTCCACGTGGCCCTCAAGTTGGCATAGCAGATTTCCATATTCCCTTCGGAGCTTGCTACTCACTAATCCCCAGACCTGACTTCAGGTGACAGTATCTTGTCTGCACGACTCCCAGGGGTGGGATGAGCCCCATCCTTTGAGGCAGTTCTTCCTGAAGGTGGTGCAGGACCAGCAGATAAGGAGGTCCCGGGGTGGGTCTCAGATGTGCTGGGGCCTGGTGCCACGGCCAGATGAGGTGGAAGAGGTGGGTCCACTGGTACCGGCCTTCCCAAATTTTCTATGGTTTTGCAGTTTTAGAACATATGTGGGTTAGTAATAGTAAACACAATCCAGGATTAGTTATAACAGCATGCATAGATATTCCCATTAATGCAAAATACCAGATTTGGAATAGTTGCATAGCAAACAGAACACATGCATATATGGAACCACAGTGGCCATTTTAATGGCATGCAGGTTACATTGATAGCAACAGGCCACCAATGATAGTGTTTCAGCATGGAACATTAATAGAAACACATTTCAATATTTGCTGAACAATAGGACATATGTCACAGCAGTAGGTTTGGAGTAAACATACCCACTGATTTGTGTGTTTAGATTATTGTTGCAGATATGGTGGCAGGGAGAGAGAGATGTCAAATAACAACTTATATGTCCTTGCAGTATGAGGTCCTCTAACCTTTTTTCCTGTTTATGTCTTCCAGGTACAATGTCATGGGAGTGGTTCCCTGCATATACACCCCAGGAAAATTATGTCATTATACACTTCATCATACTATATCATGGCATCCTATTTGGGAACAGGGCCCATGATCTGCAGGAGAGGACCACCCTGTGGAACAAGCTTGTCCAGAGGGTAAATGATGTTAGCCTGCATAACCACAGTTATGAGCAGGTGCAGCATCGGTGCACCGATCTGATCTGCCCACACCCGTCAGGGTGCTGCTGCAGTTAGGAGGGACCAGCTAGCCACAGGTGGGGGTCATGCCATCCAGCCCCCACTAACATATGCTGAGGAGTTCCTCACCAGCTGTGGGGCACCCACCCACCAGCCAAGCCAGCAACCTAAAGATAGCATTGTGGAGATGGGTGCCACCCACACAATAGACGAGGAGCATGCAGGTAAGGCTCCAGCACACATTAGTAGACCACTGTTGCTTATCCAGCTTCATCTGTAAAGTATCTACATGCATATGTCAGATAAGATAGTATGTTGCTGCAATGTAGTAATGAACAGATGTGCATAATCTCTAGTATTGTGGGTTTGTACTGTTGATGTACTGAAATGCTGCTATCACCCTGTACCAATGCCAGAGGTGTGGCTACTGACATTACGTCTCTCACACAACTGGGGCAACAGCCTGTAGCTAGTGAGTATGAATTTGTTTTGTTCAGGTTTGCCAATACACCAGTCATGCTATGGCCAAGGTATTTGCCATGCACAAATTTAACACACCTACCGATAATGCATGCTGTACATGTTTACTTATTGTTGCTGTTAACTGCACTGCATCGCAATGGTCACCATGGTGGCATATCTGAAGGGTATGTAAGAGTCCTGAAGTATACCTAACAACCTGTCAGGGCAAGATGTGTCGATAGAGATGAACATAATGGTGGGAGAAATGGCCTACAGTAGGGACATGTCTGAAACATGACCCTTATACAGTGGCTACAACAGTGTATACACCGCTATTACAATGGCAACTGTTCCTGATCTAAACAACAGCAAATCACAATACCACATTCCACACCTTTTACAACTTGTAATGAGATCCTAACATGAGCAATGAATGTGTAATATGGAATCCTATGTTAGGACAACAAATATGGGGAATACATACCATAACAAACACTGGAAGCATATGTGTGCACACACTCCAAATAACATATTGTGGAAGCAGCTTGTGAGGTACTAACAGCATTCACTCTTCTTGAGTACACACCTTCCATCAAGTACAGGGCTTCAATGTCACACCAAGTAATGGTTTGCTGTCCAAGAAGTACATCCATGACATTTGCCCACTCACCTGCAACAGAGGCAGCCGTGGCTTGCACACATCTTACAAACCATAGAATGGATCCCATATCCGAAAGGTAGCACTCAGGAGTCAGAGAAGTAGCCTTAACTCATCATTGCATATACCATGTCAAACAGTGCAGACAGTCATGTATGTGCATATGAAGTACTGGACAACATTAATGTAGAAAATAAACAGATGCCCATCCAAGACAGATGACAACACATTTTGCAAACTGGTCATGGAGGCTGCCCAGAAACATGCAGCAATACTGAGGTTCTCGCTGGAATGTCTAGTAAGCACTGCCTATGCAGTACCTGTGTTGATAATTGCCTGGAATCTGCTGGTGCCAGTGTACACCTTTATGTTTGCTGTTCATTAGCAGGAACTAGGCTGGTAAACATGTTCTGAATTTGGAACACTGCAAAATAACATGCATGTGTGGATCATAGTTGTCAAGCATCTGCTGTAAGGGTGAGGATGGGGAGGGGTGTCATCCTAAAACACAACAGTGAACTGAAGCATACATCCAAAGCTTGCTAAGAATGGCTGTATCTGAACACAGTCAAGGTCATGAATTGTACCAGACATAACCCTGACTCCACAGCAATACTGAAGGCAATGTGTGACCTCCAAGGGCTGTGCACATGAACTGACCTTGCAATCTGGCAGAGTTGGGGGACATTTGTAGGGGGGAGTGATGAAATAATGGCAAGTGAAGATGGGCCATGGTAGTATACCCCTTCCAGGAATAGTGACTGCTGTAGTTCACTTAACAGGTGCTGCAACAAACCATTGTGTTAAGGGTGTGCACACTTATGCAACCCACATATTGTATGCATCTCATTCAGCATCTGCATGACTAACACATTTGTTTGATACTGCATTTGATTGCACAGGTCATATCTCACATATCAGGTGTGTGTAATGTTAACATATGCAGTATTGTGGTCCCATTGCATATCATGGAAGGGGCTGGCATGTCAACAAGGGTTGACATATTAAGCTTTGAAGGTTGTCAGTGTAATCAGATAATATTGCTCATACATGCACTGCTGATGATAAGATCTGCAAATCAGAGGTTAGGCATTAACTATTGACATCAGTCCTCATATCATCCCAGGTATGTGTCAAACAAACACATAGGGGCTGTGAGCATCAGCGCAAATATAACTGCCACACATATACACATTCAGCAATGGTGTGTACACTTGTGCGATATGGTGCACAGTACATGCCAGAGTGCTGTACAGGTGCATGGAAATACTGTGTACATGGGTGGAGTGTGTTCCAGGGGAAGGGGCATAACCTACTAACACAACTCATGCATCACAGAGATGTATAATGTTGGTAACAAGGATTGAGTGTAGCTGATGTGCATGCTGTTGAGTGCCATATGTCATGCATGTTAACTGTTGGGTAATAAGAGGTGTGTGTGTGTGTGTGTGTGTGTGTGTGTGTGTGTGTGTGTGTGTGTGTGTGTGTGTGTGTGTGTGTGTGTGTGTGTGTGTGTGTGTGTGTGTGTGTATGTAGAGGTAAGCAATAACGTACAGGTCTTAAATTATTTTTCCCCTCACAGGTGGCGAGGTGGGTCAGGGTCCCTCCTGCAGGCAAACTGATGTTGGTGTCCATACAAACTCTGACAATGATGATAGGTATGGTGAGGCACAGGCAGGGTTGCCAGGAGCTGTGCCATTGGTTGACATCCCACTTTTATCCACGCCATCCCCACACACAGTCACAATGCCCATACATACCCCATCACCAGTGGCCATAGATGAGGGACAGTTGGCGGGTCATGGCATGGGACAGGACAGTGTGGGGACTATGGCAAGTGTGTCTGTACACAGGAGCCATAGCCAGATGACCGGCAAGGTACCAAACAGGCAGATATACAGGGGTGCTCATAGGAGAGCTGCTGGCCATCATGCCCCTGGCAGACGTGCCACAGCAGGTGTCACCAGATGCATGTTTCAGACCATCATGGAGGCACAGGCACATATGGAACATTACACCAGATGGAGTCTGAGGCTCCAGAGCGCTACTCATTCTGCTGTACTTGACAACATCCGTGATCTTGTCGGTGGCCACCGTTATTTTGCAGAGGTCCTGGATAGAAGGTTGGGTGAGATGGTGGGAATCCTCGACCATGTGGTGTCTGTACTAGAGCATGTGGTAGGAGTAGGCCATCTGCCACATGGAGATAGGTCAGCAACATCACCAGGTGGAGGTCTATGTGGATGTGCAACAACTCACAGTCGCTCCCGTAGTGGCAGTACTAGCACTAGCACTGGAAGAGAGTGCTGTCCACACCACAACACAGCAGGCCACATGGATGTAGTCCTGGCCAGTCCCAACAGGGAGGCAGATCCAGTGGACAATTGTCATCATTAGGGGAGAGTACCATATCTGGGCTTCTACCTGGTAATGGCCGTGGAACCCCTGAAAGGCACAGTTCCCATGTCTGTTGCCGGACATGGTGAACTGTACACCCTGCTATGTAAGGTCTGCAGCTGTCCAACAACCACATGGTAGAACTGTGTGCATACATACACACACACATCATCAACACAGCTAGGGCACCTCCATAACTACACACACCACATCTGCACAGCCCACTTGATAAAGATCCCCCTAACACACACATGATACCAACCAAATGGCTCAGCGTAGGCCTCTGGCAAACCTACAACACACCCTCTGCAAATGATGATACCTGTGCCACATTCCTGTCATCCATACCATCAATGTAGGTACATGCTAATATGGTTCTGATGCACAGGGTGAATGTACTAAGGTTTAGCAATGTAATGCTGTTTAATGTGTTTTCATATGAAATGTTTAATGCTTACATGTCAGGGTGTATACTGTCCAGCCATGATGCATTATAGCTGTTATTAACACTGACTGATTGTGGTCTCCATAATGTATTCTGTTTGTGTTGTAAGTGTCTATGTGTCAGCAGGATGTTGGTCTGCTGTCCTTTCCTACAAGGGGTATAGCACTGTGGTGACACATTGACTGTGTAATATCCTGGGTACAGCTGAAAACAAGTAACTGGTCGGTATAACAGTTACTGCTTGTGCCACATGGCTGATAGGTCTGAGGGGTGTATACAGGTGAGTGCATGGTGGCTGATGTCAGCAGTTCTTCCACAGTGCACAATGGTAAGTGTACTGGCTGGCACACACCAAATGTTTGTGAATAACACACACACACACACACACACACACACACACACATGCACACACAGGCATTGGTGTTGATGCAATACACAGAGAATACTGTACACATGGATGTACTTAATTTTGTAGTGAACTCATTTTGGCCTATGTAATTCCACCAAGACCAAACAGCCAAAACATCACATCAGTAAATAATCATTCTTCCAGTTTAATGTCATTCATGATGGTACTGGCAGGGTATATGTCCTCTTTCCTAATGTAGTGCAATCCTGGAGTTGGTAAACATAGGTGTGTTTGTCTGGGTGGCACAGCCCCCCACTTTGGAGGGTGTGAGGTGGTGTAGAACCACACATAGTGTCATTAACAACTATTAAACCTGTTAACATAAACTGTACAGTATAACAGCAGACTAAGAGGGGGGATATTCACAACAATAACCCCAACATGGGTGGCTGTGCCCACAACAACCCCACCCAACTATATATACCAACTCCAGTATCGCTGTACAGCTTTACAGTGGGGAAGAGGGCATTTACACATCCACTACTAGTTTTGATGGAATTAATTTCCACAAGATGATTCCTTTGAAATGTTACCTTTTGCCAGTCAGTTATCGGACAAATTATCTCCTGGGATACATATTTTCTGCAAACTGAAGTAGATCCCTTCACATACACACACACTTACTTGGCAACATTGAGAATAGAACCCCTACCTAGGTACTTATTGCTACTAATGTGTTTGGCCTTAATTGCACACACCACAGAGCTTTTAGGATGAGTTGTGTCCCAAGTTTCCTGTTAAGTGAAGAACATCACCAGGCCTTGTACAGTATGGTAATGGGGGATGTACTGGGTGGTAATGAACAATACATAGTATTACATATTGTTATATACACAATTTCAAACACATACAGTTATAGACACATTTGACAGACCTGGGTTTAGTAGTGCTAACTACCTTGTCAGTGAGTCCATACTGTTAGGGAGTTTTTGCACACAGCACATGCATAATTGCATGTGTAATCAGTTACCTGTATGGTTGATGGTGACAATGGTCCTCATACAGTGGACCTTGGGACATGTGCTGGGGGTAGCATGGTGTAAAGATAGTATACCCAGCACCCACACCCCACATTGGATATTGTACTCACTGAAACCCATGATAATGCTCTGACATACCCACAATCACACATTGACCAGGACTACAATACAAACCCTTGTCTAGCTAATCAGTGCTACTACAGGGATATGCTTTTATTGCACATGCCACAGGGATAGTAGGGTGAGGGTTTGTCATGGCTCTTCTAATGTCAGCAACATCACCATCCCTTATAATGTATGGCAAGGTTTATTGTATTTGGAGAAGGTGGCCTCAGACTGCTGTCTCCTACAAATACGCACAGTCACACACAATTGCACACACATACATACACACACATATACCCACATTTGCCAGGACTCAGAGGGTAACCCATGCCTATCTACCTATTTGTAGAACAGTGTTATGGTGGTACTGGAAGCTCCAGATAGCCCATACTGTGAAGAGTGTAACCAGGTACACTTAATGTGAATTACAACAGCAACCATTTCTAAGTATAGCAATGGGGGGGGAGGGGTGTAGTGGGTGAGAAGGCCCTCAGAGGATTTTCAACTACAAGTTCACAAACACACAGACACTGTTATACTCAATAATGCACACACACATTTCTCAGTACTGAGGTCCATAGGTGCAGGTGTTCCTAGGTGTGTACCAGGCTAATGTTCATGGAGAGATGAGAAGAGTAGGGCATGTGAGTACACTGGTACCATGTCACCTGACATTTGTCAGCAAGCCATCTATCAACTGATATCACATGAGTGATCTCCAGGGTGATGGTTAAATTCAACATCCACTCCCCTGGTTTTCTCTTGTACAGCACCAGTGAGGTGCTCCAGTTGACATGTATGCAACATATATTGCATAACATGGCCATTGTCTAGGTTAGGGACCTATACCCAAACATGTTCTGTTGACTGTGGTAGTCTGTTTGAAGTATCCATGGCATGTTGTGCATACAGAGTGGGGTTTCCTAGCTGTGGCATTCATAAGACAGCTGGGCAAACATGTAAGTGTCAGTCAGTCAGAGATTGCCTGTAAGCAGCCAAGATGAATACCTGATATCTGCACATCTGTACAGAGGACAGACAGAAAGTAGCTAGCCAACAGGTTATGCATTAGGATGGATATTCTGACAAATAGACATATGAAACTGATAGGTACGCCATTACTACATGTCAGCAGTCCTCAGTCACATGTTCTAAAAACAGTAGTCTACAGTTAATATCAACATATCAGATCAATATCCAATAGGAGATGCATAAAAACATACAGGTCAAACACCAAGAACACGCTAGTCAGTACAGAGAGTCCAGATTTGCGTGCAGTGGTCTATGGTTCCAGTACTACAATCTGCAATTTACTCTTACTTGGAAAAGCACTGTTAAAAGTAGTAATGTAATGATACAATACATGCATGTGTGACTGCATATAAACTGGGATACTTCCCAAGTATGAAACAAATACAAAGAGAAAAGATTGTGGCACTACCCATGTATACTCATGTGTTCCATACAGTATACTCACACCCCTTGCTACTGTAATGACAGCACATAGAAGCATGTTATGTACATGGAATTAAATACACTAATTAAAGATGTCATTACCCTGCTATTTTATCAGACTTGAATGTGATCATTGGTTACCAGGGCTGAGCTATGCTTAGCAGGTGTATGCATTACTTAAATGAAAATGCTAAGCAGTTTTGCGCACTGGTAAGCGAAGTCTATATGGAGTAAGCACTTTGTTGTTTAACTGTATGTTAGCACTGCTTACTGTTGTGCAAACCTGAGCAAACCCACTTAAAGTTGCTCAAAACTGACTTAACCACTATGTATCCAACAGTCCTTGTTCTACCTAGCAACAGCAACAACAAAAAACAGCCCTTGCAGGTTTTGAACCCAGGACCCTGTACACTATAGTCACAGCAGTTAACCACTAAACCATCTGAGCTATAAAGATGTTGGTTGTTTTTCAAATATATCAGTAGGTACACATACTGAATAGTAGTAAACAACTGCTCTGACTACTACAATTGTTTAGTACTTGTAAGTGAAAAGGGTGCTGAATCAGTCATGTTCTTATATGTAAATATACACATATCAGATTAATATGGTGGGATACATCTGAAAAGGTATATATAACACTCATGTTTACACATAAAAGGATATAGATATATGTTTATACACATGACATATATGTGTATATATATATATATATATATATATATATATATATATATATATATATATATATATATGTATTAGTATATATTTATCTCTCTCTCTCTCTCTCTATATATATATATATATATATATATATATATATACACACACACACACACACACACACACACACACACGCACACACACACACACACACATATATATATATATATATATATATATATATATATATATATATATATATATGTGTGTGTGTGTGTGTGTGTATGTATAACATAGGTCCATGACATGTAGTGGAGTCATACCTCAGCACCATACCTCTCAACCTGTTAGTGCAAGGGAACGTAATGTATGTATTGTAGTTGTAAATGTAAAATGTTGCTACAGTGACAGGGGTTGTGTCAACGTACATGTTGTGAAGGAAGGCTCTTCTGAAACTGACATGTATGCCATCAGTTACTGACAGACATAATAAAATCATCATAGTGAAGTACCACACAAATCACAGTAATGATCCTATGGAATACAGAAGCAATATGAGCAATAAACATGGACAGTCTGAAACAATCTGGTCAGTTAGGAAGTATACACAGATCGCCTTAGTGCAAGAAATGTGGAACAAGCCTGACAAAGGGGATGTTTACAGCCATGAAAATGGGGCTATATCAGAAATACTGGACTTGACAAGCTCACACAGTTGATGCATTCACACCCTCCTGTCTGACTCCTAAGACATATTAACTGTAGGAGCAGAGATCCCAAGTCACATACTTCACACTAGTTAGTGACATACATCTTCACACCAGCCCACTGCTTCATCAGAAATACATAACACGTATGGTGGCCAGGCAACAGTACCTCTGACAAATATCTGGACATAACATCACACTAGGGTAAATACACTGTGCTGCTAGGCATGTCACCAAGCACTGTCTACACTACAGGCAGACTGCCACAACACTAACCCAATTTACCTATGGGGGAATACACATGTAATTGCAAATATAGCCAGCACTACAGGCGTGTAACAGCATGGAGTAACAGACACCAGTGTGAAAGTGCATACCCACAACCGATCTCAACACAGTCACAGTCACATAATGGTAAGCCTAAGTAATAGTACAGTCTATGGCCTGTGTGAACAAAAGTCATCATCATGTTTGCCACTCACACACTAACCCTAAATATACTGACCCAATTCACAATGTAGTCTGATGCCTGACTGTGGTATGGGACTTGTCTCAGTCTGGGTCTACAAATATATAGACTGATAGGGTATCCGAAACTGGAGCAGCATGCACTGTCAGATAGAACAGGACCAAGAACACTGACATCTACCCCAGTGTGTACACAGGCTAAATAACACGATCACAATACACTGCTACATAATACAGACACTCTGTCAACAATCACCATAAGTACACAGACCTCACTACTGTACAGACTACCACAGAATATCCAGGTTTTGTTCTCAACTTTTAGGCCTCCTATAAATTACATGTCTAGCAGCCTGATATATCACTGGCTTGATATCAGGAATTATGTCAGTAAGTAATGGTATACTGTACATATCCACCTCTTACTGCATGACATATGAACAAAGGGTGACAGAGGCACAAACACAGGGCCAATATTGACATATTGCAGTTATAAACTGAGAAAATTGCTGGTGTAACAGGGCTTGTTGTGACAAATCTCTTCTAAAGGATATGAAGTCAGTAACACACTAATTAATTAACTAATTACAGTAATTTATGAAGACAGAAAATGTGTGAGAAACAACTATTGAGTTATGCAATTATTACAAGCGCCATGGCTGTCATATGCTAGAGAGCTGTCCAAAGGTATCTTTGAAGGTGAGTGACATCAGCTGTGGTGCTAATGGAGGGGTGAGGAAAGTGCAGTAAGTGTGAATGACCACAAAAGCAGGTGTCAACAAAGACTCACACACATATTTTCACAGTTGCCGTGGCCAGGAGTAGAACTCCTACCTAACTAGCTTGCTATACTACGGTATTACACAGTTATCACAAGCACCATGAAGCTTATAAGACTGAGGTTTGGCCAAAGGATTATTTCAAGGTGACTGACATCAGCAGGAGTGCTAACATGGACAATAGGAAGTGCAGTGTGTGTGAATGGGCCATAAAACATTCCTCTGGAAACACACACATGCACACACACGCACACACGCACACACACGCACACACACACACACACACACACACACACACACACACACACACACACACACACACACACACACACACACACACACACACTCAGTCACACACAGCGTTACATTTGACAGGACTGAGTATACAAATACTACATGAATACTGGTTTTTACTATTGTGTTACACAGTTATCACAAGCACCACAGATGCTATAGGGCTGAGGGCTACCAAAAGGGATGTCTACAGTGATTGACATCAGCACATCATGCAATATCAGCCAATTGAATGTGTAATGGGTGGGACAGGCCTTATAATGGAATTTTATCTGTCACTGTCTGTCTCTCTCTTCCCCACATCTGTGTGTGTTTGTATTTTTGACATATTATAGTGTGTTGGCCTTGGATATGTGTGAGTATTCCTATCCAGTGTGTGTGTGAAGCATAAATGGTGTACAATTTGGTGTGTGTGCACAGACATCTGCAAATGACAGATAAGTATAATCCACTGTGTTGTCAGACATGGGCTTCATTTCCCTGTGTGTTGGAGCATGCCCAGTATGACCTTCTGTATTAAGTGTGTGAATCCATTCCAGGTAGGGTTGTACTCCAGTCCAGGGTTCGGTGTTCTCAACCTACATATAGCAACTTGGTTCTGCAGGATATCTGTAGATAGGTTGACAATATGGAGCCACAATGGGCGACAGATAGGGGGATACTGTAACTATTGCTGTCTGTGCTGCTTGTGTTACATGGTTGTTTTTAGCAGAGCTATTCAGACATATGTACTGTTTTATAATGTGATGTATTATGTCATCGACTTCTGACAGATATAATTATTTGCTCACAGTTATTTACTGGGAAATACAAGATGAATGAAGCTGAGTCCAGTATTGTGGTTCGCAGCCTACACATTCTCGCACATTCCTGCCATTCTGGAGGGGTAGCTACAGACACTTGCTGATGGGTCTGTGTAAATGGTCCAGCACCTTGGTAGTATGGTGACTGAGGATCCCCTTGTTGTACATATATCAACTTAACAGAATGGCCATATCCTGCTGTGGCCATACCTCTCAGCTGTACAGATTCACCCAGGTTACCAAGAGGCAGGGCTCATATATCTGGTCAGTTCCCCTTCACATTGTGGTTTATGAGCAGGTTTGTAGCCACCCATTACTGGGTTTGCAGGCAGGGGTAGTATAGGCACACATTAGAGTTTCAGACTTCACACACTCCATGACATCCATGCATCTATAACCCCCCAATCTGTTATTCTATCCTCGTCCTAATATTATGCGAGTGATATCTGGAAAGTATCCCTATAGTTGGCCCTTCATCCCAGTGGTATATATGGATTGGCCCCCAGTTCATGCAGTAGGACATGGGGGGCATGCTACTGGGATTTGTCAATTTGGCCTTGCATTTGTGTTCTGTTGACTGTGTTAGTTTGTTATTTTGGACCCCATGAGATACCATACATTGGCTCTACATGTGAGGCACAGGCCTTTGACAGAGGACTGTAGGCCATTTGGTAGTGATGCAGGCCATCTGTAGCAGGCCAGTGCATTCTGTCACTTCTACATTCTCAGGCTGTTAGCCAGTGAATTCCCCTGGGGTGACAGGGTAACTGTGCGAGGTGTTAATGGCAATAGTTCCTGTACATATTGACCCATTAGTCTGGATGCAAGCAGGGTGCTGTTTACAGCTAGGGACACATCTGTATAGGACACCTCTTCAGCATGCTGCATTCTGTGGGTATTCCCATACAGAAGTGGGATCATACTGTACTCATTCCCAACAGCAAGGATATGACCTGTGATAAACCTGTGGCTGATGGTTGGGTGAGCTGAGTGCATGTGTGATATGGAAGCTACTTGCAGCTGACTCACAGATATACCTGGGACATTCCCATTATGCTGCCTTGTGCAAGGACATAGGTAGTCTCTCATTACTTCATAACTGTGCCTTTTTATGGTCTGCTAGTGATTGTCCAGACTGCATCAGTATTCCATACTACACAGACAACTTATGTGCTGCTAACCTGTATGTACAATTCCAAAGTTGTGTGCAGTTGACAGTTACATTTTATGCACTCTGTCTAGGGTACTTCCACCTGTGTACTCTGTGTATGTATGGGCCCACATTCATGGGATATCCATCTTTCAGACAATGACAGATATTGACATCTGGACAGTGAGTATGGATGACTGCTGACATGGGTATTGCTGAGAAGCATTGTGGTTGGCACTGCAGTTGTCAGAACATGGCCCTGTCATCCACAGTACTGCCCATAGGCCACCAACACACAGCCCTCCATGCCTACATGCTGACCACTTCCGCACAATATTGAACACATGACAACCTAACACATGGACCCCTGGATATTGTACACATGCAACAATCTATCCTGCAGATTGGGTCAGCTCAGGTAATCTGTGCTCCACTGTTATTACACCTCACACTTACATGATACTACATTTCTACATGGGATTGTGGGGGGGGGGGTGTCATACCTGACAACTTTAAACATTTACTATGACTATACTGGTATTTCAGGTACTCTGTTGGCTTCCATTTCATTTTGTATTCTGACCTATCATGCAGACTGGAGGCATATCAGTAGTGTACAGATCTTAGGTTTTATTGACTTACATTTCAGTTTCAGACTTCTTACCTTTCAGAAATGACATACAACTGCCAGACCTGTTGTAGTCTATCTGTGTAGGTCTGGAGGGGGGCTGTTAACCATTGCCATCAATTGGAGGCCTTAACCCAGCCTTTCTTTATGGTCATCTACACCTTTCCTGTTGGCTGAGGCTGGTGGTGGGTATGTGAGCCGCACTGACAAGCATGTGTGTGTCCTATGGACACACATTTGGGCCACCACATGCACTGCAGTGGGATTTGTCACCATGTCTAGTACTGCCTAGAATGTTGACAGCAGTATTTGTTATGGATTTCATGCTGCCCATATAGATGTACACTATCTGCTGCCATCCCATTCAGCCACCCAATTCCCTTGCATTCTCAGGTCCATACCATAGATACAACTATCAAAACATACTACTCCATTCAGCAATTGATAGGAAGACTGACCTACCTTGTGGCTGTGCCAGTATTGAGGATGGTGCTGGAGGGCTGAATATGTCAGATGCACATAGTACACTCCCTATACATGGTAAAGCACAGGTAGTGTCATGTTTGGCATCCCTTTTACTGTATGTGCAAGTCAGAGAGAGGTGTCATTCCCTGGGTCCCTACCTTGTCAGTGTATGTGCTATGCTTTGTCTCTTTGCCAAGGCCTGGGCATACTGGGCATGCCTCCTTCTGCCACATGGGCAGGCTCAGGTAGTTCCTCCTCCAAGTCCCTTTGCGCCTGTAATGGCCTTGGCAATGGTGGGGAGCTGTATGGCCTTGCTTCGTGCTGTTCCTGCTGCAGCTGTTTCCACAGGATCATATTGTGTAGCATGACACATACTATTAACATTTGTGTACATGTAGCTGGAGAGTATTGCAGGGCTCCACCAGATATGTCCAGGCAGTGGAACCGTGACTTGAGAATCCCAAACACACACCCTATTATGATTCTGGTTTGTGCATGTGCCTCATTATGGAGTTCTTGTTTGGGTGTGTGTGCATTTCTGAGCTGTGTCATCAGCTACAGCTTCAGTGCGTACCCAGCATCTCCCACTAGGTGGCCATATGGGATGTCCCCACTGGCAAATGACTGGTACAGCTGTGTCATATGCCAGATGTGGGTTGTGATAGCTTCCAGGGCTGCCAGCAAACACATTCAAGATAATGCCCTGGGCATCGCACATGAGCTGGCAGTTGATGGAGGGGAAGCCCTTGGGGTTTATGTAGACCCTACCCCACTCATTGGGTGGTGCTTTGATGTGTATATGGGTGCAGTCTACAGCCACCACTACCTCAGGGTATTCTGCTATTTGGTGGAAGAGACACATATTGCTGGTCAACGCCTCATGGGTGTTGAGAAAATATATGTGCTCACCGGCATATACTGACATGGCATCCAGGAACTGGTGAAGTACTCTGGATGCTGATGCCTGTGAGATCCCCATGATATCCTCAGTTGGCCTTTGGAAGGTACCTGTGGCTAGTATTCTTAAGCCTGCACATAACTTGGTCTCCACTGGGATGGGTCCCCCTTTGTTGGTTCTGTGTGTGAGGCATGGCCAGCACAGCTCAACAATTTGCTGTAGAATGTCCCTATCCACCCTATAGCGCTCCACTATCTCCAGCTCATGTAGCCCCTGGTGGGTTACCCTAGGTCTGTATACTCTTCTCCTTCTCCTCACTGTGGGTTGGTTGTCAGCATTCACATCCTCACCACCCTCAGCCTCTTGCACATATTGCTGTATGAGAGCAACAGCAGCCCCTAACATTTTGTTAGCTTTGTCAGATAAAATTTCTCCTTCTGTGTACACTGGTGGTGTAGAGTTTGTGGGAAAACCAGACTGGAAGGTGTTTGCATAGCTTATAGTAGTGTGCTAGGCTGTTCTATGTGTAAGTGGGTGATTCCGATACATTTCACCTGCCAGCTATGCTAGTTCTCCTTGATTGTCTTCTTACTGCTGTTTTCCCTTCCTATTGCCTTCCCCTTTAAGCCCAGAGGCATGCCACACATACCCAGTGCTCAGATATAAACAAAGATGCTAGTTCCTGTTTTTTTTTTTTTTTAAACCTGGTGTGCATACCCGTTTAAGCAGGGAAAACAGTGCTCAGTGAGACACACACCCTTCCTTAGCTGTGTTTAGCTAAGGGCAAACACGGGCCACAGAGCTCCAATAAGCTTACAGCATGCATGACACTCCCCCTTATGAGGTCATCTACCTCTTATATCTATACCCCGGTGTTGCTGCACCTACACAGTTGGGTGCAAGCTAACACTGAGAGGAAATCTGTGATTCAGTATCAGTCCCCTCATTTGCATAAAACAGAATGCAAATTCATAATTACCACACTCACACTGAGCATTCCCTCTTAGCAACTACTATTCCCTGGTATTGTTGTCTTATTCATGCCTTTGACTGATTTGGGTTTAAAAGCTTATTTCAAACTTTTTTTCTTATTTTTGGGCCGATCCTGTTTGTGCACCACTGCCCTATGCTTAAACGGCCGAAATTGGCCAAAAAAAAAAAGTTATTTGTTATAATTTTGCAACTATTTATCATGCCAACGGCCATATATTTGGCCATTAGTATGCCTACTCCATTGAATACATGCTTTCTTTAGAGCTGTCATGCCTCCATTTTGTAATTTGCAGAAATGTATTCAGTTAGTAACTGAATACATTTCTGCACATTACACTATTCCTGCACAAATGCCTGCCTGCTTCCAGGATCACTAATTCACCTCATCTTCATGGTTTTCACCCACAAATGGGGTAATTAGCATATAGCAGTGGTGTCCATGCAGGAATAGTGTAGGAGTGCTCATGCATGTCCTGGGAGCTTGCTCCTGGATCACTTGTCAGACATATTGCATGCAGCAGCTCTTGCACTATTCCTGCACACCGTGAATCCTGGGATTAGTTTATACCTTACTATAGTTAGATCTGTATACAGTTGTTTATTATTGGACCCGCGGTGGTGGTGCTGTGGTAGCATTGTCGCCTCACAGTTAGACGTTGCCCGTTCGATTCTCAGTTAGAGCGTCTTCTGTGTGGCGACATGCGTGAATGGGTGTTCCTTCATTGAAGGTTGTGTGTTAGGCCCAGCAAGCCAGCACGTAAAAATCTACTGCCAATCATTAGCGGACCGGAGTTCCGCTGTGGCGACCCCTAACCGGGAAAAGCTGAAAGACACAACAACAACCATGTTACATTTATCCTTGTTTTTAAATGCTTACTGTTTTCTGAAATTATCTGTTTCTTATGGTTATATTGTTTTGGCAATAAAAAATAATAATTGCTTTTATTAATATTATTTTTAGCCTAAAACATTGCCTGAAAGATAAGAAGGAAGTCTTCCCACAATACAATGAATACTGCGACATATCTCTGACTGCTGTTTAAAATATGTCTATCACTGTTTCCCATTATAATTCTGCTGCTAGGACTTAGAAATAATCACATATTTGCTACCTCTTAACTTTTTATGTTGTGTAGCAAAGTATAGTGCTTCAGAGATGTATGACTAAATGCATAAACATTGTAATGTTTTCTTCAGTGATCATGTGCCCTCACATACTTAACAACATATAACAAAAATGTTGTTTCAAGTTACTGGTTTGGTTTCTTATTTCTCAACAATAAGAACAGAAGAACCCCTCTGGTGAATGCATGTTTTCTTTTAGTATGGTTTACTGAATAACAAGTTGCAGATTCTTCATCCAGTATCCCCATAAAGAAAAGCAAACTCCTGCAGGTATGACCGACCCCCGGATTCACTATCCCTCCATGCATGACTAAGGTAGTCATGCATTGAATCGGCTGTTTAGAAGCCTGATGGCAGTGCGCCATGCATATTAATGAAGGCGCACTGCCTGAGCTCCTAGTCCTACACGGAGCTTGGACGAGTGCAGGGGGCCATGTCTGAGAGCAGAGCTCTCACAATATACATGCCCCTGCAATGAAGGACTGCAGAATGATAGTAAACAATGAGCTTGACCACTCATAGATGTATGTGTATCCCCAGCGACATCCCCTCACATGTATAAAAGCAATACTGAAAAACAAAAATAAAACTTTTTTTTTTTAATAAAACGGATGAAGTTTAACCATAGGTGCGCAGGTTTGCCCATTACTTAGCTATGGTTAATACAGGTTAAATAGCAAAAAGAGGATAAAAAGCAAGACATATGCAAATGAAGCAGTATACCAATAGTGTAGTGGGCAGAGCATTCCTCTTACAAGCAGTCATTCCTGGTTTGAGTCCCACTGCAGTACATTCCATTTTCCCTTCCAAATCACTTTTTATGATAAATATTTTTATTGCATAACCTAATAAATAACATATATTTCTGAACTGCAATACTGCATTTAATGTAGATGTGAGGAGTCTGTGTCATAATGTTGCAAAGTCCACAGATAATCACGTGACCCCTACAGTATCACAGATACAAATGGAAGGTAAACTGTGTAATGGATGATAACTCCACCACCATTACACTATTACTGCCTAAAATATAGCACTAGTAAGCGGTAGTAAGAGGTAGTAAGCACTCTTAAGCACTAGTAAGCGGGTTTAAGGCCATTTGCGTGGCAGTAAGCAATGTGCAAACAGGTGAAGCAAGATCGAAGCTAACTCTCTGTAAGCATATGTAACCGGAGGTTAGCAGTGCTTACCCTCGCGCAAAGCCTGCAAACCTGTTTACAAGTGCTCAAAAGTGCCTTGATCACTCAGTATGCATTTGCCGCCATTCTGTGCAGGAAAAAAATAACCAGACTTTGCAGCTTGTGAACCCAGGACCCTGTACTTTTCAGTCACAGTACTTAACCACTAAGCCAACACAACAGTCCATAAGATTGAGGTTTTAATAAACAAACCTCTACATAGGAAAACAAGCTGAACATGTGAAAGGACTTTCTATACAGCCTTATATTGTATACCCAGCTACATCACATAAATATGTGAACTGGAGTACTGCAGTAAGCACATCTGTGAGGTGTTATTGTAATAAAGTGTAGAAGTCCCCAGGACCCCATACAGTGCATGTGCACATGAATCATGGATACCAGACACATAAATAACCTGTAATGTATAATAAATTACTGCCAAAAATCAAATATAATGCTAATTAACTATTAAGCAATGCTAAGTACTGCACAGCTCAGCTTAGTAAGTGTAAGAAATGCGTAGGGCAGCC
Organism: Protopterus annectens; assembly: GCF_019279795.1. NCBI lineage: Eukaryota > Metazoa > Chordata > Ceratodontiformes > Protopteridae > Protopterus > Protopterus annectens. Next base: position 442,514,881 of record NC_056741.1, on the reverse strand, counting down.
AATTCAATCTGCCTATTGGTATACCTCTTTAAGCACTACCAACCTTAGGTAAGCAGTTGTGCCTATAGCTTTGCCTGTTTAAAACCAGCCAATCATGAAAAAGTGCGGTGAAATTGGCTGTATTTAAACCCCACAGGTGGGAATATTTCCCATAACTGGTTGTAGCTTCCTACTGCAGGGAGAATGGCTGGAGTGAGTGAAGGCACTGGATTTATAGCTCAGCGCTGGGGCATCCAGGAGTCAAAAATCATGTATGGCTCCTGGTAAAACACTATGAGCAGAGACTACTGCAGGGCAAGTACCAGGGCTCACAGTATAAAATGGTTGCCTGGGACAGTCTTGCCCGTGACCTCACCAGTGCCACAGTTATCCCCCGGACTGGTGAGCAGGTCAGGCACCACCATGCTGACCTGAAGCAGCAGAGGGGGGATGTACTGGAACAGTGGATCCAGGAATCTTGGCAGATGCCTAATGCCCCAGTACTGCGTAAGTACTCATTCTACTAAGTAGTTAATAAATGCCTATCTTGTGTATACTATGGATAGGTATGGCTAAAAAATCACTGTATGTCTCTGACAGCTGCAGATTAGTGGGCTACAAACCAGCAAGAGCAAAAAAGAAAATAGTCTCTCCACACCGTCAAGCCAAATAAAATTTATTAAAAAATGATAAAACTTTCGGATATATACAGATATAGGCTCTGTAAGCCAACCACCACTTGAGAAAATGGGCCGCATGGGTGGTTGCTCAACAGACTTATGGATTTTAAGAAGTCCATAAAGTATGGAGATGGTAAGACAGGGCACACTCAAATAACGAAAAGTTTCAAGGTCTATGTCATTCATTACTTGGAGGTCATATATAGATATATCTATTTTACTAATCATACTGTCTATTTCCTTATTACCAATAACTTTAAATGTAGACTCATCCCTAAGAAGATCCATCATGGATTGTATATACTGTTCCATGTCCATTATCACTATTGCTCCTCCCTTATCAGCCTCTTTTATAATAATTTGTGTGTTAGTTTGTATTGATTTTAATGCTTCACATTCTGATGTTTGGGATTATTATTCCTTGTATATAAATCACGTATTTGTTTCTCACATAATTCATTGAATACAAAGATGATAGGATCACTTATTGGAACAAAAGTGCTAGTTCTCCTTAGATGATTATTCATAGCATCATTACTATTTTCATATATATTCTATAAATTCAAACTTCTAGAAAACAGTCCCAAGTCAGTAACAGCATTAACTACATCATCAGTGGTTGTGGGAATAAACTTAATTCCATGTGATAGCAAAGATAGTTCAGCTTCAGTTAATTATTACTTAGAAAGGTTGACTATGGAGGGACGGGGTACTGTATTATCCATATTAGTCAATCCATTAACAGAATTTGTATTTTGACAATTATGGTGCTGTGTATCCAAAGACTAAATACTTTCTGGAATAATAGAGGTTTCTATCTGAAATTCAGAAGGTAGTGCCACATGGCTAGTGTTAGTTTCAGCACATTCATCAGTAATATTATGTATAATAACATAATTTCCTCTCATTTGACTACAAGTTAATGTATCAATATCAACATAATTTTGTCCTATAGCAATACTATCAGCACCAATTACATTGTCTCCAAGTGGTTTCACCATATTAATCGCCCCATTAACATAACCTTGATATAGTATTTCTGAACAATCAGCACTTAGTCTAATAATGGGAGTTTTTGTTTGGACTTCAGTGGATGGTACCACATAGCTATTATTAGTTCCAGCATGTTCATCACTGGAATTGAATGCCATAATAGCATTGTTTCCTAACATGCTGCAACAATCAACAACATTTCGTTTAGTAGTGTCACTCACAATATTTGATTCTTCACTGGTTATGACTGATAGTGAACAATTGGCATCATTATTAAAACCAAGAGGTGTAGCTACATTATTATGAACATAAGTATCATTAGAGTCATACACATGCTGGAACTAATAATAGCTATGTGGTACCATCCACTGAAGACCAAACAAAAACTCCTATTATTAGACTAAGTGCTGATTGTTCAGACATACTGTATCAAGGTTATGTTAATGGGGTGATTAATATGGTGAAACCACTTGGAGACAATGTAATTGGTGCTGATAGTATTGCTATAGGACAAAATTATGTTGATATTGATACATTACCTTGTAGTCAAATGAGAGGAAATGATGTTATTATACATAATATTACTGATGAATGTGCTGAAACTAACATTAGCCATGTGGCACTACCTTCTGAATTTCAGATAGAAACCTCTATTATTCCAGAAAGTATTGAGTCTTTGGATACACTGCACCATAATTGTCAAAATACGAATTCTGTTAATGGATTGACTAATGTGGATAATACAGTACCCCATCCCTCCGTAGTCAACCTTTCTAAGTACCAATTAACTGAAGCTGAACTATCTTTGTTATCACATGGAATTAAGTTTATTCCCACAGCCACTGATGATGTAGTTAATGCTGTTACTGACTTGGGTCTGTTCCCTTGAAGTTTGAATTTAAAGAATATATATGGAAATAGTAAGGATACCATGAATAATCAGCTAGGGAGAACTAGTACTTTTGTTCCAGTAAGTGACCCTATTATCTCTGTATTCAATGAATTATGTGAGAAACAAGTATGTGATTTATATACAAGGAATAATAGTCCCAAACATCATAACTTGACTCGATCAGAATGTGAAGCATTAAAATCACTACAAACTAACACACAAATGATTATAAAAGAGGTTGATAAAGGAGGAGCAATAGTGATAATGGACATGGAACAGTATATACAATCCATGATGGATCTTCTTAGGGATGAGTCTACATTTAAAGTTATTGGTAATAAGGAAATAGACAGTATGATTAGTAAAGTAAATATGTCTATATACGACCTCCAAGTAATGAATAACATAGACCTTGAAACTTTTCATTATTTGAGTGTGCCCTGTCCTACCATCCCCATACTTTATGGACTTCCTAAGATCCATAAGTCTGTTGAACAACCACTCATGTGGCCCATTGCCTCAAGTGGTGGTTGGCTTACAGAGCCTATATCTGTATACTTCCAAAATATACTAAAGGACTATCTAAAATTTGTCCCTAGTTATATTAAAGATAGTGGTAATTTTTTATCTCAGCTTACAATTGGTATGATAACATTAATAATCAGGACTTTCTCCTAGTGACATTAGATATAAAGTCTTTATTTACTGTCATCCCCAACACCTATGGAGTTGATTGTGTCAGACAAATACTAGTTGAGCATGGTTTGGTTATTGGTAGAAGTTCTGAGACAATTTGTGAACTATTAGATCTGGTTCTAGAAAACAATGTTTTTGTTTTCAATAAGCAAATTTACCATCACGTTTTGGGTACTGCTATGTGCACTGCCGTAGCAAATACCTATGCTAACTTGACTCTGAGCAGATGGGAAGAAAACTTTATATATGGTGTAAGTAACCCCTATGCTAGGAATGTTTCATTCTATAAACATTTTGTGGATGACATTTTCCTAGTTTGGCAGGGTACAATGTTGGATCTACAAAACTTTTATGCATACTTGAATGAGACTGCTGAATTTCTTAAATTTGAGATGAAGTTCTCTGACAAATCCCTCAGATTCTTGGATATACAGTTGATGCTTACAGATCATGGTTTACAAACTAGTGTCTATAAGAAGGATATCCAAGTAAACAAATATCTCCATAAAAAATGTATGCATGTGAGGAGAACCTTCAAGAGTATCTTAAAAAGTCGGTACTTAAGAGACAGTCGACTTAGTACAGAGCTAGAGGTATGTAATGCTCAGATGCAGGAAATGACTGTAAGTTTTTTGGAGAAGGGATACAATATGACAGAAATAGAGACAGCTAGGAGGGATGCTGTGACACTAAGGTACTCTGTACTCGGACCCTACTTTTCTGTTAAAGATGATTCCAATACTGACACTATGAGTCCTGGTAATGGACAACCCCTTAGATATCTCATGACATGCAACAGAATGAGCAGGACAATTGAGAATGTTATAAGAAAAAATTGTTTTGTCTTGAAATCTATACCTGGTCATGAGAAATGGCTCCAAGACCAACCTATGTTTACCTATCACAATTGTAATAATTTGAAACAACTTTTATGTTACAAAGATTTTTCTTTGAATAATACACAAGGAATTGAGTTTAAGAAAAAGCGCACTTTTCCATGTTACAATTGTTCATGTTGTACGAGTATTAATCAGTGCCCAGAATTTATACATCCTGTGAGTGGCAGAAGAATAATTTTTCACTGTACAGCGACGTGTAATACCATTGGTATTATATATCGTGCCACATGTAAGAAATCTTCAGGATTTTATATGGGCAAATCAGTCAGGCGCCCGAGGGATAGAATTATTGAGCATAGATCAGAGATTTGTAGGAATATACCTACTAACTCCCTGGCTTGCCACATTTCTGTAATGGGTGCTGCTCATAAATTTAACTTCAGGGTCATATCTATTGTATATCCAGGTATTAGACGTGGAGACCATGTTAATAATGTGGACATGAAAGAATATAAATGGATAGTGAGGCTGAAGCAGATATAGACCTGGGCTTGAATAAAGAAGTTACACTATAGCCTATTCTAAAAAATAAACAAAGAAAAATTAGAAAAAAATGAGAGGAAGATATGTATATACTTCTTATCCCTTTTATTATGTTTCTGTATCTTTAAGAACAGGGTGTTCACCTTAATCAATTAATGGCTGTGTCATGTGCTATTAGTATAAATGTTGGTTTTAACTTTTCTTTTGTGTAAGACACTGAGGAAGGATGTTTTTGATATCTGAAAGCTTTGTCGTTTTTTAATAAATTTTATTTGGTTTGACGGTGTGGAGAGACTATTTTCTTTGCTGCTGTTGCTTTGGTGTTGCTCCCTCCACCTTATCGCTTGTTCCACATTTTTATTGTTTGAGTATGAACCAGCAAGCCCATGATGCTAGGTTGCAAAGTCTGTGTCGCGAGGCAGGTTAGTAATTATTCTGCATATACTATTATAACAAATAAATATAAGAGCCTTCGAAAGTGTTGTACCAGTATAAATAAAGGTGTAATATTCTGTGAATAAAGGTATAACCCTGGAGTGCTTCTGTTTACTCTTCTTTCACATGTTGTTGTACTGTTGCATTCTATAAATAGTACTGTTGTATTAAGCAGTGTTACCCACACTGTGGTATGCAGCTAAAATATGTATGAAGTTCTGTATAACAATGTTGGAAGTGCCACGAGGTCAGTCATATTGTACAACTGAGGGAGACTTAGAAAACATTAGAGAGCTTCACAGCAATTTCCTGATAGCACAGTGTACTGTGATGTTAACTGTAATGCTTTTTGTCACACACGGCAGGGGTTTGAATCCCAGGAGTGCTAGTAAGTTGTATGCATAATCATACCCCACAAATGTACAGATTTTGTTAGAATGTTCAGATAGAAAGCTGTATGCATAAGTACACCCAACAACTGTACAGAATTTGCTAGAATGTTCAAATAGAAAGTTGTATGCATATTTATACCCCTCAACTGTTTCAATCTGTCCAGCATGTCCAGATAAATGGGCCACATCACCAGGCTGGTACCCTGTTCCCCTGAAAAATCAGTGTGATGATCCAAGAAATGTATCATTAATGACATAAAGACCTGTACATAGTCAGAGAATGTATATGAAAACAAACCTGTCATTCTAGTATCTCACCCAAAGTGTATGAGAACAGTTCTCAAAATATAATAAAGTAGAAGAGCAACAACGCAACACACCCACAGGATAAATGCTCCGTACCACAAAAAAGAATAAAATGTATCCAGAGTTCTAATAAAGGTAACGGAGCAAACAAGCCAGTCCAAAATTCTTAAAAACAGCAAATAATTTATTGATATATCCAGTAAACACTTTTGCTTAAAAGCTTCATCAGACTGTTGCAATAAAATATTCAAAAATGTCATATATAAATTAAAAAAATTCAGAACCAATGGCAATGGAGTACATATAAAAAAACATTACTTAAAGGTGCAGCTCAAAATTCCAATATATAAAGAAGTAAAACATAAATGAAAACTATTTAAAACTTTATACGACCAATGTAATGCATAGGATGTAATGATAATATATGCAAAGTAATAATACATTTTTTTTGTATTTTAAATAAGTTCATAACAGTAGCTACTTCATTATTCTCCTTTTCTTAAGTGAGGGCTTAATACTGGCCCTTTCATTCAGTCCATGTCCCCTATCTGCCCTAAGTATGATAATCCAATTATTCTCTTTGTATTCTGTCTCATTCCTGATATTCCCTTCTCTTATATTGGGATGAATGAATTCTATAACCCTGAATAAAAGACAATGTTCTGGGCCGAAACTAGAAACATGTTTGGCTAGGGCACTGTGAAAGGACTTTTTTCTGATGTGATAAATATGCTCACGAATTCTGTCTCTGAAGACCCTATTCGTTTTTCCAACATAAAAGGATTGGCAGGTTTGACACACTGCCAAATATACAAGATTGGAACTTCTACATGTTGCTTCAATGTTAAAAACAAAATTCCTCCCCAAATCAGGATGATAAAAAGTGTGCAAAGTATCAATATAGGAACAAAAATTACATTTGGCACACAATCACATTTGGCCTACCAGATCACATATAGTGCTATTAAATTGTTTATAACATAATAACCTCTTAAGATTTTTTCTATTTTTATAAGTAAAGACTGGTCGGTCACCTACAATTTCTTTAATGTCATCGTCCACTAGAAGTACAGACCAAAATTTACTAAAAATACCTATAAGGTCTTTATTATCCATGGTATAAAACAAGGGAATTTTTAATGTAGTAGATTTGCTTATTTGTGGATGAGAAGCAGTAGCATTCTGGGGTCCAAAGTATGGTGCTGCTATATTTCCACGCAAAGTGGAAATTTCAGCCAAATTTTTCTTAACTTCATTAGAGGTATACCCTCTGGACAGAAGTCTGTTACTTAAATTATCTAATTCATCAGAAAAATAATTATCCAAAACATTTAATCGTGATGCCCTAACACCTTGGCCTTTAATTAAATTTCTAAAAATGAATTCAGGGTGCATACTAGATCTCAGGAGTAAAGAATTTCTATAGCATGATTTGCAATGTACTCCAGTATTGATCAAGCCATTATCAAGTTTCTCAATATATAAATCCAGGTATTCAATCCTAGTATAAGACCAGTTAATAGTAAATTTAATACATTCAAGCAGATTATTAAGTTTATCAAAGAACCTTAAAAGTTCAGCGACAGTACCTTTCCATAGAACAAAGAGGTCGTCGACAAAACAACGGTAAAATAAAATATGGTTATTATAGGCATCCATCTTACTAAGCATTGTTTCTTTCCAGTACGCTAGGAACATGTTCGCATAGCTGTTTGTGCATGGGGTTCCCATAGCAACCCCATGTAGCTGTATATATAATTCATTATTGAAAGTAAAAGCATTATTTCAAGTATTAGTTCAAGAAAGTAAATTAACATGTCAATTTGAGTGAGGGAAAGTTCACTATGTCCTATTAGATAATCACGAACATATTGTATTCCCAAATCATTAGGTATTATTGTAAAAAGTGACTGTACATCAAGTGTCACAAAGAAGACACTTTCTAAATCTGAAGCATTCCCAATACATTCATATAAGTCAATCAAGAACTGTTTAGAGTCTCTCAAAACAAGAGTATTTGAATCAATTACAGGTCTGAGATGTTTCTCTACAAATACTGACAAGGGCTCCGTAGCCCACCCCCCACCAGCTACTATTGGTCTCATGGGTGGGTCTACAGAGTCCTTATGTATCTTAGGGAGTCCTTGTATCTTAGGAATTAAAGGATTATAAATAAATAAATATTCAAAAATTTCCTTAGTCATTAAACCACCTTCATAAACATCCTTCAATGCATGATGTAGAGATCTAATAATTGAATGTACATGTTCCACTGTAGTTTTAACATAAAAATTAGCATTATTTAATAAATTAAGCATAGACTTCAAATAATAAGATGAATCCATTATTACAATTAAACCCCCTTTGTCAGCTGGTTTTATAATAATTGAATTGTTATCCTGTAACTGTTTCAATGCTAAATGTTCCTTATAACTCAATTTAAACTTCTTATAAACATCACGATGCTTAGTAATACTTGCATTATCATAATATTTTCATCTTCTGTTAATTTTAAATAAGCACCCACTAAAGGATGATGGATGGGTATAAAAGTACTCTTTCGTTTAAAAGGAAAGATTGAAGGGTATACATATCTTCATTATCAGGATTATTGTCACCAAATAAGGATCGAAGCATAATATTTCTGCAGAATATCCTTAAATCCATAATGGTGTCAGTCACTTTACTTTTACTGGTGGGGATAAAGTTTAGACCCTTTAATAACACATTTACTTCATCACAAGTAAGTACATATTTGGAAATATTCATAATTAGTGAGTTGCTACATTCCCCCACATCTTTTTCAGGGTCTGGTTGTAATCGCTCCGTTACCTTTATTAGAACTCTGGATACATTTTATTCTTTTTTGTGGTACGGAGCATTTATCCTGTGGGTGTGTTGCATTGTTGCTCTTCTACTTTATTACAACAAATAGGCTGGGAAGTAGTGAAAAAACGCTGCTCGTGCGGGTAGTGGTCTTTAAATCCAACAAATCCTTGAGTTACGCCAGAAAGTTTTTATTCGAACAAATCAATGTAATAAACAAAAAGGTTTAGCGCTTTCAACTGATAAAATACCAGTCTTCATCAGAACCATTAAATAGTATCTGTTACAGAGAATTTATAGCAACAGTGACTACAGTTTTAAAAAAACGCGCCAAAATCTGTTAAAGTGACAAAACCAATTCCTACTTAACATATACCTCGGTTTCAACGTTAAAAACATTAAACACATTGAAAACATCCTACAAATGCATCCAAAAGGTGCATCTCTAACTTGTTTAAAAAATATTTAAACATATCGTGTTATGTATACAAACTTCTTGATCATTGATAGTATAAAATAAATATGTAATAGTAATCAATTGGTGAAAAATTAATTTTATAATTATAAAGTGAATTATTTTTAAAATGAACATGAACAATATTGAATATATTAAATATGTGAAGGTAATATAAATAAGTGAATACAGATAGGCTAAAACTTGTGAAATAATAAAATACAATTAAAATTTATAAATTTTGTATGATAGAAAGAAAAATACATGATAACTTTACAATAAATATACGAATTTAATACATGTTGTTTATATAAATATAAAAATAAATAGTGTACTTCAATAAAAATTGTATACTGTATTGTAAATAACATGAAATGTATGTATGTTTTAAATATGTTTTTAAATAAATAGATAGTATAAAATTTGATAATTAATATTAGTGTGTTTAAATGTTCAGATTATGTATTGATAAAAGTTATGTAATTAAAACATGATGGAGTTGATACAACAGTAATACAAAAAAGCTGAAGCTGATATGAAAATTAATATTGTTGTGAATACGTTTCACAGATGCAGCTGAAGTTTAAGAAATAAACATCAGTATTATATATATATGTTGGTGTTTGTTATGAAATAATGCTAGCCTATGGCATATGGAACAACCAAATAGAAAATATTTAGTCACACGTAAGGAATGGCTTGATGCTTATAAAGTCATTGAGACCAGGATACCTGGTCGCATCAGTTTTGATTTGCCATACACTTTCTTTTAGTGCTAACTTGTTCTTCCAATTCCCCTCATGTGTGTTTATTTGGTCAATAATAGCAAATAAAAAACTATGTTGCTCCCCTTTATCTAAAATGTGTCTATAAAGGGCATTTGTAGTGTCTTCTTTGCGTATCTTATAATAATGTTCATATATCCGTTTTTTAATGACCCTTTCCGTTTTTCCTATATAGTATGCCTTGCATGCAATACAACTGGCTATATAAACAACTTGTTTGCTGTTGCAGTTTCCTCCTAAACATCTAATTTCAGTGTGATTTATATCTTCTAATACAATTTTGTCTACTTCATTAATATATCTACATTGACGGCATGTTCCACATTTTGTACTACCTCTCTTGTTTTTCACCACCCTTCCTTTTTGTGTTTCTGTATATTCCAACATTCTTTTAATATTGGGTGCAACTTTATATACTATTTTTGGTGCGTTTCCTACCTTTGTACTCAAATTATTGGAGATAATAACATCCCAATGTCTATATAAAATTTCTTTAATGTAGTGCACAAATGGAGTATAGGTTAAGACACAGACTCTATTGAAATTATATTGTGATTCCTTTGTTTTAATAGTGTTTTCTGTGTCCAATGCACCTAATAATGGTTTAAATTTGTTGCCCCACTGGGAAATGACATACTGGGTAATGCCTTCTACTTTATTACTTTTTTCCTTTATTGGCAACAACCCATTGGAACAGGACTATGGAGAGTGATGCATTTGTTGAATTGGATTATAATCCTACGAAAGTGAGTGGTTTGAGACACACTTTACAAAAAAGGTTTACTCAATACCTTCAAGATTCAAAAAGTGTGGTCTGGTAGTTTGACCTGCCTACAACTGATGACAAAAATGTTAACGCGACTGGAGATTCTGAGCATTTGCAACAAGTAATAGACTCTTTGGAAAAAGATTTCTTGAAATTGAAAAGACTCCAAGCACAGAGACAGCACTTTCAGTACTGCTTGGATAATCGTATTGTACCCCGTGGGCTACGAGTTTTTAAGATGCCCACTCAAGGAACACAATATCCAGATTTGCTAGCGCAATGGCAGCGAATTAATCTTGAGGTAAGCAACAAATATATGCAACTATTAATGGACTACTTTCGTCCTGAAGAGGAGAAATTAGTCAATTCCATTAAACAACAACAAGAGGCTATTTTTTAAAGACTATCCAGAATTGATTGTGAACATGTCATTTGAAGGTCTACTTGATGGAATAGCTGCCTTTGAGCGTAAGCTTTTGCAACAGAAGCGAATAAAAATATTAAGGGACACAAATGATTTTAAATTAGGTCACGTTTTTATGTGGCCTAGACATGCTCATAATACATCAGATGCGTGCCTACAGAATACTACTAATAATGAAACTGTACGTGAAACTGCTAGACCGCATAAAGGCATGCAAGTTATTAATGCCGCTAATATAACTGATACTCCAGTGAACCATGTCTCTTCTCAGAATTGTGTCACTGTTGATAACAATGTTTTAACTGTAAATTGTGAAGAACATCATTTAAATAGTTGTGATAGAAATGTTTTAACAAATTTAGAAGTTGTGTCTGTTTTGGACAACACTGATATTTCAAATGTTTCTGGACCACCAGGTCCTTCTGAGCAGCATGTTTTGAATTTATACCCCAATGTTATTGTTAATAAGAATGTAAAACAATCTTTTTTGTCTGAACCGGTTGTCAGACCTAAAGTTTATCCTATGCAATTAAATAAATCTAATAGTCCCCTAGGAGGAGATATTTCTTTTCCCCTACCTGTTCGAATGGAAAAAGGGGGGAGACGGTCCTGATCTATGAGTCAGGGCCGACAGAAACGGAAACACTCAGGCGATTACAACCAGACCCTAAAAAAGATGTGGGGGAATGTAGCAACTCACTAATTATGAATATTTCCAAATATGTACTTACTTGTGATGAAGAAAATGTGTTATTAAAGGGTCTAAACTTTATCCCCACCAGTAAAAGTAAAGTGATTGACACCATTATGGATTTAAAGATATTCTGCAGAAATATTATGCTTCGATCCTTATTTGGTGACAATAATCTTGATAATGAAGATATGTATACCCCTTCAGTCTTTCCTTTTAAACAAAAGAGTACTTTTATACCCATCCATCATCCTTTAGTGGATGCTTATTTAAAATTAACAGAAGATGAATTGTTTAAATATTATGATAATGCAAGTACTACTAAGCATCGTGATGTTTATAAGAAGTTTAATTTGAGTTATAATGAACATTTAGCATTGAAACAGTTACAGGATAACAGTTCAATTATTATAAAACCAGCTGACAAAGGGGGTTTAATTGTAATAATGGATTCATCTTATTATTTGAAGTCTATGCTTAATTTATTAAATAATGCTAATTTTTATGTTAAAACTACAGTGGAACATGTACATTCAATTATTAGATCTCTACATCATGCATTGAAGGATGTTTATGAAGGTGGTTTAATGACTAAGGACATTTTTGAATATTTATTTATTTATAATCCTTGAATTCCTAAGATACAAGGACTCCCTAAGATACATAAGGACTCTGTAGACCCACCCATGAGACCAATAGTAGCTGGTGGGGGTGGGCTACGGAGCCCTTGTCAGTATTTGTAGAGAAACATCTCAGACCTGTAATTGATTCAAATAATCTTGTTTTGAGAGACTCTAAACAGTTCTTGATTGACTTATATGAACGTATTGGGAATGCTTCAGATTTAGAAGGTGTTCTCTTTGTGACACTTGATGTACAGTCACTTTTTACAATAATACCTAATGATTTGGGAATACAATATCCTCGTGATTATTTAATAGGACATAGTGAACTTTCCCTCACTCGAATTGACAAGTTAATTTACTTTCTTGAACTAATACTTGAAAATAATGTTTTTACTTTCAACAATGAATTATATATACAGCTACATGGGGTTGCTATGGGAACCCCATGCGCAAACAGCTATGCAAACATGTTCCTAGCATACTGGGAAGAAACAATGCTTAGTAAGATGGATGCCTATAATAATCATATTTTATTTTACCGTCGTTTTGTCGATGACCTCTTTGTTCTATGGAAAGGTACTGTCGCTGAACTTTTAAGGTTCTTTGATAAACTTAATAATCTGCTTGAATGTCTTAAATTTACTATTAACTGGTCTTATACTAGGATTGAATACCTGGATTTATATATTGAGAAACTTGATAATAGCTTGATCAATACTGGAGTACATTGCAAATCACGCTATAGAAATTCTTTACTCCTGAGATCTAGTATGCACCCTGAATTCAATTTTAGAAATTTAATAAAAGGCCAAGGTGTTAGGGCATCACAATTAAATGTTTTGGATAATTATTTTTCTGATGAATTAGATAATTTAAGTCACAGACTTCTGTCCAGAGGGTATACCTCTAATGAAGTTAAGAAAAATTTGGCTGAAATTTCCACTTTGCGCGGAAATATAGCAGCAACATACTTTGGACCCCAGAATGCTACTGCTTCTCGTCCACAAATAAGCAAATGTACTACATTAAAAATTCCCTTGTTTTATACCATGGATAATAAAGAGCTTATAGGTATTTTTAGTAAATTTTGGTCTGTACTTCTAGTGGACGATGACATTAAAGAAATTGTAGGTGACCGACCAGTCTTTACTTATAAAAATAGAAAAAATCTTAAGAGGTTATTATGTTATAAACAATTTAATAGCACTATATGTGATCTGGTAGGCCAAATGCGACCGTGTACCAAATGTAATTTTTGTTCCTATATTGATGCTTCGCACACCTTTTATCATCCTGATTTGGGGAGGAATTTTGTTTTTAACATTGAAGCAACATGTAGAAGTTCCAATCTTGTATATTTGGCAGTGTGTCAAACCTGCCAATCCTTTTATGTTGGAAAAATGAATAGGGTCTTCAGAGACAGAATTCGTGAGCATATTTATCACATCAGAAAAAAGTCCTTTCACAATGCCCTAGCCAAACATGTTTCTAGTTTCGGCCCAGAACATTGTTTTTTATTCAGGGTTATAGAATTAATTCATCCTAATATAAGAGAAGGGGATATCAGGAATGAGACAGAATACAAAGAGAATAATTGGATTATCATACTTAGGGCAGATAGGGGACATGGATTGAATGAAAGGGCCAGTATTAAGCCCTCACTTAAGAAAAGGAGAATAATGAAGTAACTACTGTTATGAACTTATTTAAAATACATAAAAAATTTATTATTACTTTGCATATATTATCATTACATCCTATGCATTACATTGGTCGTATAAAGTTTTAAATAGTTTTCATTTATGTTTTACTTCTTTATATATTGGAATTTTGAGCTGCACCTTTAAGTAATGTTTTTTTATATGTACTCCATTGCCATTGGTTCTGAAGTTTTTGAATTTATATATAAGACGTTTTTGAACATTTTATTGTAACAGTCTGATGAAGCTTTTAAGCGAAAACGCTTACTGGATATATCAATAAATTATTTGCTGTTTTTAGAATTTTGGACTGGCTTGTTTGCTCCGTTACCTTTATTAGAACTTTAGTTCTCAAAATATGTTGCATTAACACCTGCATCTTGTCATACCTGTATGTAAGACACAGGTCACGTATATAATAATCTATAAACATACCATTGTACAATATAAGGACATTGGGTAGTGTAATAATACATGTAAGGGAAAGATCACTGCAGTGACTAAGAATGTTGTGAAAATTACAAGGATATATTATTTGTTAATTGAATGCTCTCTCTCACCCCTACCATATGTGCAAAAATAACCCGATTACACACCTCACTAGGGATGTATACACTACAAACGTTTGTTGGTACATATGTCCTATTGGTTTATAAATATTCACATTTGTTTCTATGCATGTGCCCTGTTAAAATACCCCCATATTGGTGCTTATTGCCATCAATGAAACCTGCATGCTGTTGTAATGGCCACTGTTGTTCCATATATGCATGTGTTCTGCTTGCTCTGCAACTGTTTTAAATCTGGTGTCTTGGGTTAATGTGAATACCTGTGCATGCTGTTATAACTAATCCTGAATGCTGTTGACTATTACTAACACATATCTTTATATCTTTCTTAAACCTGCTACAACATAGCTCATATGGGAAGGCCGGTCCCAGCGGACCCACCTGTCCCACCTCAGCTGACCATGGCACAGGGCACCAACATGTCTAGGGCCCAGCCTGGGACCTCCTCCTCCACTGGTCCTGCACCACCTTTGGGTGGAACCACCACAGGAGATGGGGCTCACCCCCCCGGGAGTGGGGGCGGAGAGGAGCTTGTCACCAGTCATCAGGTTCGGGCCATTGTGCTAGGGAGCTTGATAAGGAGTTTTCAGACCAGCTACACCAGCTTGAGGGCCAAGTGGCGCAATTAGAGGGTGAGCCTGCTCCTCCTATACAGCCCCCAGCACAGCCACCTTTGGGGCCATGAAGGTGCAGTGGTGACTGCCCATGGGTGGGGACCTCAGTCCCACTGTTTCAATTTGGGGGATCATGGGCTTGCGACTTCCAAACACCCCTGCCCATCCAAGGTGTTCCCCCACATGTGTCATATACTGCCCCTGTATGCTGTCTTGTCTGTCTTATCTGTCATCCTGCCCAACCTATCCTTCCCGAGCATACCTACTCTCCTTCCCCAACAACCCACTCTCATGTTAATAAAAAAAAAAAAAAGGCAACCTGTTCCTAAAAAAAATCACGCCCCATACATAGCTGTCCATTTTGCACACGTCCACTGGACACATTTAATCTGGTCTAATTGGCATCACAACATATTATTGTTGCCCTCACCCCTCTCTCAGGGGTTGGAGTGTTCAAATGTACCTCCAAATTCATTGCATACGCACAACTGTTGTTGTAGAAGAAATGAGCAGCTATGGACCTTCCCTACACCCTGCCTGCACATCCCTAGCTATTTTGCCTACTGTTTTTCCCTCTTTGTGCCCCTTTTTTACCACTTTCCTATCAACCCTTTTTTCTTTTCTTTTAAAGAAATTAGCGCAGGGGTAAGCGGCAGTAAGCACTTTTAAGTAGCAGTAAGCAGGTTTCAGCCTGTTTGCGCAGGGGTAAGCACTGCCTACACATGTTAAGCAGTATAGAAGTAACTGAGTGTAAGACACTGTAACTGAAAGTTAGCAGTGCTTACCTCTATGCAAACCCGCTTACAACTGCTTTAAAGTGCCTTAATCACTCAGTATCCAATGGCCGGTGATCTGCCCAGCAACAAAATAAACAGCCTGTACAAGTCTTGAACCCAGGACCCTGAAAACCATGCTCAAAGTGATTTACCACTAAGCCCATGGCAGATATAAATAACTCTGATGTATTCACAAACATATCATCCAGCACAATCAGTCAACAGTACAGGAAATGCAGTAATATCTTACCACACAACCTGTTAATGCAAGAAGTCTGGACAAAGTGTACCAGAATGTGGGTACAAATAGGGATTATATGTCAAATACTGCTCTAATACATTTAAAATGTTACTAGTTACACAGTTATATGTATTAGAACACATATTTTGAAGGAGATGAAGTCTGAAACACAAAAGTGTTCTAGTTACTGACTTCAGTCCTGAGATCCTCCATGTCAATTGCCAACAGGATGAGGTACAGGCCAAAAATATGAGCTGAACATGCATGGACATATGGACAGATATATATCTGTAAATGTAGACAGATAGACAGCTATCTATCTATATATATATATATATATATATATATATATATATATATATGACTCACAAATAATCATAAAACATCAATTGTATATCGATAGATAAATATGTTCATAGGTTCATAGGTTCATACTAGGCTATCTGACCTGGGGCAATTATAAGCCTAGCCCGATTCTGTATGGCTTACGCCACCCCTTGATTTGAGTATACTGTGCCCTTTTTAAGGTTTAGTTTACTGTGCCTCTGTCTAATAGTGACACGGGAGTAATCCCTGGGACAAACCTACGATCCCCCATCCACCTATCGAGATTCTTCTTGAAGAGATTCAGTGAGGTGCTCTGCCTCACATGAACTGGAATTCTATTCCAGAGCGAAGGGAGCCTCTGGGTTATGAACCTGTCCCTCCAGCAAGTTCTATTTAATTCTGTGCTGAGGTTCAAGTCCCTCGAGCGTTTGGCTCTAAGGGATTTAGATTTACTGAGGTGGAGCATGTCCATTAATTCTGGATTTGACATAGCTTTGTATATCAGGCATAGATCGCCTCGAAGTAGGCGGTATGCAACTGAGTAGAGCTGGAGTTTTTTTAACCGAGCAGCATATGGCATCTGTTTGAGACCCTTGATCCTCTTGGTGAGATACTTTTGGGGTCTTTCTAATTGCTGCAGGTGTTGGGTAAGGCACATCCCAAAAGGGGCATTGTATTCTATGATGGGCCTGATGAGGGATGAATAAAGTGGCATGATTACCTCTCTTGATCTAGATGTGAAACCCTTCATGATGAGGTAGGCTATGTAGAAGGTCTTTCTAACCACTTTGGCAATGTGGTTTTCAAAGGAGAGATTGCTATCAACTTGGGTCCCCAGGTCCCTAATAACTTTCTCTGTACTTAATGGGTTTCCGCCTATGTGGTAATTTGTGGGCACATTGTTTTTGCCAAAGGGTATGACTATACATTTTTTGGCATTTAGCTTTAAACCATGGTGCTGGCACCAGTTAACTGTCTCTGTGAGACCTTTTTGAAGGATGTTTGTGTCAGCTGGAGTCTCGATTATGGCGCCCAGTTTGCAGTCGTCTGCGAACTTGGTGAGCCATAGTCCTCCCACATTTGCCTGTACCTTGGAATAGTATATACCGAACAAGAGTGGTCCCAGGACAGAACCTTGTGGGTCACCACTTGTGACCGGTTTCGAGTCTGACATGGCTCCAGCAACTCTCACTCTGTGGGTTCGGCCTTTGAGCCAGTTTGCGACCCATCTTGTGACATAGGGGTTTATATTTAAGCTGGATAGCTTATCTATGATGCCCGAGTGGGGTATTGTGTCAAATGCCTTTGCAAGGTCCAGATAGGCTGTGTGGACTACCTTCCCTTCATCTATGGCCATCAACCAGGTTCAAAAGGCAGGATCTGCCCTTGACAAAGCTGAACTGGGTAGGATCTAGTGTCTGTAGGTCCCCAATGTCTTTGTTTATGAGCTCCATGATGATCCTCTCCATAGCCTTGCAGACTAAGCTAGTCAGGCTTATGGGGCAATAATTTCCAGGGTCCGTAGAGGCTCCATCTTTGTGGAGTGGGACAACTGTTGCTGTACACCATTCTGTGGGCACATATCCTGTAGTGAGGCTGAGATTGTATAGCTGTTTTATTTGAGGGATTAGTACCTCTTGGAGTTCATGTAGGACACAACCTGGGACGTCATCTGGTCCCATGGAAGCATTGTTTTTTGCTTTGGAGAGGGCGGCCTTCACTTGAGCATCAGAGATGTTTGGGAGGCAGCCCTCTGCCGGATAGATACTTGCTCTTTTGGGGGGTGGAGAAGTTTGCACTGAACCTGTCTGCCAGGATATTGGCGATGTCTGTGGATTCAGTGTATTTTCTGTCATTTAGAATCAACTCAGAACAAGTCTGGGAGTTGCATCCCAGGTTCCTAACATAACTGAAAAAAGCCTTATGATTGTCTTTGGTGTCCTGTGCAATTTTTCTCTCGAAGCTGGCCTTGGAGGATTTTATGAGGGATCGTAATTTTTTGCTAGTACTGATCAGAGTTGCCTTCCCTATTAGGGATTTTGCTCTGTCATGTAGTAGCTTCCTCCTTCTGTTGTACAGTTTATTTATGGCAGGGGTCCACCAGACTGGATGCCTGCCTTTGGATGATTGGGTCTTGGTTTTGTTTGGGATAGCATGATCCATGCATTCCTCGAGATGTCCGTAGAATGCGTTTATATAGGATTCTGCAGTTTGGGCCGTAGTTTCCACTGGCCCTGGGGCCTTGAAGGATTCCACTTCAGTTTTGAGAAGTGAGAAGTTTGCTTTTGAGAGGTTTTTCACTGTGGTTTTCTGGGCTGGGGGTGGGGTCGGGATGTGGACATCCAGTGAAATTAATTTATGGTCTGATCTTACCAATGAGGAATATACTTCTGGTGTGGAGCATAGAGCCCCCATGTTGGTAATGATCAGGTCTAGTATGTTGTCCCCTCTTGTGGGAGTGGTGACTAGTTGTTCCATAGCATTTGAGTTTATAATTTCCAGGAACCTTTGGGCTAAGGTGCTGGGGCTTGAGTAGTGCTCCCAGTCAGTGTTTGGGTAGTTGAAGCACCCAATATAATGGTGTTCGGAGAGATCTTTATGTTCTCCAATGTTTTCAGGAAAGCCGAGTGGGATTCCTGACTTTGAGAGAGTAGTCTGTAGGATGCTATAAACTGAAAAGCAGTCTTGCCCACTGTTAGTTGCACATGGTTCGGTCCGGGTTTTGCGGCCGAAAAGCATGATATGAGGTATAGCCTGGTAGTGCTGGGAGCTCTCTGGAGCCTTGAACCAGTTTTCTGTCACTGCACAGATATTGATGTTCTCCATACTGAGGAGAGCTTCGAGTGCATGCATCTTGAGGTTAAGACTTCTGGCATTAAGCAGCATTACCCTTAGTTTCTTGTTCCTTGTGTTGTCTATGGGGGTGGGTTTGACTTTTGAGCCTTGCCTAAAAAAGGCACTATGGGGGTGGCAAGAACCTTTGCCAATATCCAAAAGCCCAGTGGTGACAGGTGCAAGCCATCCCTAGCGAAGCAACGTGGCTTGTCAAGCATGTCATCCCAGGCTGACAGACACTGGATCCCCTTTGAATGACACCAAAATTTTAGCCAATTGTTAAAATCGATCATTTTGTCTTTGTACTGTGGCATAATTCTAGGTGAGGGTAAGATGCTGCTCAAGGTCAAGGTCATACCAGCCTGGGCTACATGATCAGAGAGCTCCTCTATGTCTCTTTTCATGTAGTCCAGGGAGGTACTTCTCAGGTCATTCATACCAGCATGTACAATGACTGAGTCATATTTGTATTTGCTTTGGAGTGACCTGAGTGCTTGCGTTATGTGATGGATCCTAGCACCCGACAGGCAGCTCACCGTGACCTTCTCTTTATTCAGCCTGGTGAGCGGACGCCAGTGTGTCTGACAATAGAGTCACCTATTACAAGAGTATCAGGTGTGTTATTCAGCCTTAAGGGCTGTGGCTGCTTGGCACACTGACTTTGTGAGCTATGTGTTGTGCGTATTTTGTTTTGAGGTAGCGTTTGCTTGGATGTCTGCTTTGGAGGTCTCTGTTGCTTAGGTAGATTTTTATTTAGAGCCTCCGAGTATGTTTTTGTATATTTATGTGTTTGGTTTGCTGATGTGGTGGGACTATGTGATACCAGAATTGTGTTGTGTGAGGTTACCTTCTCCTCCTGACTGGTTACACCAGTTTTGAGATGAGAGAGCTCAGCCTCTAGTTTGGCTAAATAGTTGCATCTCTCACATATATTTGAACCTGTTTGGAGGAGGAGAGGGTTGTCCGTGTACATGAGACAGTTGTAACATTGCCTCAAAATTCCCAGATTCACCAGCTGGACTGGAGAGGAAACCATTGACTGACCTTTGGACATGCTAGAGTAATATAGGGAAACTGAATCTAAGATGTACCAATAGAGGACAGGGTAATCGTAGAGAGTATAAGAGTAAGTAGTGCTTATGGTTTAATACTGCTAACTTGTAGGATTACTTAATTGGACCAGTGAAGGGCCTTAGAATGAGAATATGGTGTTTAAATTGAGAGATAGTGCAGTTCTAAGGGAAAAAGTGAAGAGCAGACTTTGTGGAGCCAGGAATAGTTTAAACCCAATTAGGCGGCGCTGCCCGCTGTTGCGCTATGCAAAAAACCGCGCAAAACCGCGCAAAAGATGGTTTTAAGAGAGGAAGATGAAGGAGTTTGGAATTGAACTAAATGGCCAATAAAACTACAGTTTCAATTCAGTAACCACTCCCACAGGGACAGGCAGGCTGCTCAATGTTTTTCACTGCCACTGATCAACAGAGAGACTTCCCTTTAGCCCAAGCAAAAAATGGCCTCCAAGAAACTTACAAACAGTTCAAGAACAGCAAGCCTGTAACTGAACTTTTTTTAAATCTCAGAAAAGTGGGACAAAAGCAAGATTTTTTTTTTTGTTTTTTTGTTTTTTTTTCAGAGATAGCAGAGGTTCACAAGTATCAACAAGTTATAACAGTGCAGTAAATGACCCCACACAAGAGTGCTAGGCCAAAGACAGATAAAATGCAAGTTTTGAGAAAAAACGATTTTAAAAGTAAGTGCAAACAGGAAATTCAGTAAACAGCTCTAGGTTGTGCTCTAAATACAGTTACTAATGCAGAAATCAAGTTTAACAAGCCAGAAAATGCTCAAAATAGGTGGCTATGCAGAAAAACTTAGCAAATAAACAGAGGAAAAATACTTAAAATCTCAAAAGTGGCTCCTTTCTTCTCTCAGCATTTTCTCCTCTTGGTGGGTGCTTCACCAACAGCCAACAAGCCTGAAAAGATGCCAAAACCACGAGGCAACCAGGTTTTAAGAGAGGAAGATGAAGGAGTTTGGAATTGACCCAAAATGGCCAATAAAACTACAGTTTCAAGTCAGTAACCACTCCCACAGGGGCAGGCAGGCTGCTCAATGTTTTTCACTGCCACTGATCAACAAAGCGACTTCCCTTTAGCCCAAGCAAAAAATGGCCTCCAAGAAACTTACAAACAGTTCAAGAACAGCAAGCCTGTAACTGAACTTTTTTAAATCTCAGAATAGTGGGAAAAAGCAAGATTTTTTTTTTTTGTTTTTTTCAGAGATAGCAGAGGTTCACAAGTATCAACAAGTTATAACAGTGCAGTAAATGACCCCACACAAGAGTTCTATGTTCATATGTATATAAATATATATATATATATATATATATATATATATATATATATATATATATATATATATATATATATATATATATATATATATATATATATATATATATATATATATATATATACATATCTATATATATATATATATATATATATATATATATATATATATCTATATATATATATATATATATATATATATATATATATATATATATATATATATATATATATATAAATATATACACACACACACACACACACACACACACACATATATATATATATATATATATATATATATATATATATATATATATATAAGTGGGGTTTACATATAAAATGATAAAGATACATACACACACACACACACACACACACACACACACACACACACACACACACATATATATATATATATAGATATATATATATATATATATATATATATATATATATATATATACAGATAGAAATGTGTATAGCATTTCCACATTGGAACAAAATCCTGAACCACTCACTACAACATAACAGACCATAAGCACTTTTAATGGGTGTGGGGGCTCAAATGAGGGATACCTGGTAATTGTTGCTATGTTACCCCCTCCCACAGCCCTAACAGATATGCTGTGCAATCCAATATCCAGCACATACAGTTCTTGACTTCAGGACCCTCCACAACACAGCTACAATGCTTTAAGAGTAATCCAATTCACCTGTAAATGTCAGGGCAACATATCATGCAGAAAAGTCATTCTACCATAGGGAATGTACAATGTGGAAGGAGTACACATTACAATGGTTTAGATATGCACACACATCTATACAATGACAAATATGTTCAGGTATATATATATATATGGGTCTACTTTAGAACACCGACATGCCAGTTCGCCGACACACAAACCACCGACACCAAATAACCGACAACCCATATGGGTCCTCTTCAAATTACCGAAACGTCAGTTCGCCGACACGCGGAAGAGGAATGCGAAAGGACCGACAACGCAGTTGACCGACATGCTGAAATCCCGACAGCTGGAAGACCTAAGGGGGAGGAACGTAAGCGACTTGGTAAGTATGCGATAGTGAGGGATTTTGGATTAGGGAGCGGACAGGTAAGTGTGCAATAGTGAGGGATTTAGGGTTAGGGTGTGTGAAAGGTGAGTATGCGGTAGTGTCGGAGTTAGGGTTTGGGTAATGTAAGTGTGTTTTAGTGACGGGTTTATGTTTTAGGGTGGGTTAAGTGAGTTAGGGTTAGGGTGCAGGTAGGGTAAGTGTGCGGTAGTGTCGGACCTTAGGGTTAGGGGTGGGTTAAGTGAGTTAGGTTAGGTGCAGGTAGGAAGTGTGCGGTAGTGTCGGACCTTAGGGTTAGGGGTGGGTTAAGTGAGTTAGGTTAGGGTGCAGGGGAAGTGTGCGGTAGTGTCGGACCTTAGGGTTAGGGTTTGGGTTAGGGCTAGTGGATATGTAATGTAGTGTAATGTGTTGTTTACGTTTAGTGTGTCGGTGTAATGGTGTTCGGTGTTTTGCGTTGTCGGTATTGTGTGTTGTCGGTTATTTGTTGTCGGTGGTTTGTGTGTCGGCGAACTGGCGTGTCGGTGTTCTAAAGTAGACTCATATATATATATATATATATATATATATATATATATATATATATATATATATATATATAGAGGTACATACACATATACACAGACAAAAGGTAATAGTAGCCATACATATGTAGAAGTAGTGTGGAAGTACTGGGTGCAAAGTATATCCCTCAGCCACAAGCCCTGTAACTGGTACCTGTGAAATGTGTAGTGTGCAACCATTCCCACAAATGAGAATACTTACATTAAACATATACCCACTCACAATTCAAAGGACATGACACGACACACAGGTATGCATACACAGAAACTTTATTTGTGTACTATACAATAATGTATGCCATTACTTACAGCACATACGTTTTGAAAAATGTAATCAGTGATGAATGCAAGGCCAACACAAAACAGTAGATGCAAGCAATGTGGATATATAACATACTATGCTGTCCAGGACAAGGCCTTCAATTAGTACAAGAGTAGACAAAGGGTTTGCCTTCAAGATAAGTAGCAATCAACAATTACAGATGTAGTACAGAGCTGTTGGAGTCCATGATATGATTGGGATGAGAGCAGGAATTCCAGCAGTAAATAATGATAGGCCATTTCCTAACAACTCCTAACTGTATCACAGCAGGACAAAGCCTGCCATATATATGGAGGACAGAGGCAGAAACACAGTGCCATATTTGCAATATTGCAGTTACACAACCTGGAAATTGCAGTGTTACAGGATTTGTTGCAACATACCCTTATGCAGGAATAAGACATCGGAAACACAAATGGATGTAGCCATGTACTGATCGCACACAACAGACAGACTGCCAGTGATATATCTAGGACAAGACCTGTGTGGTGCACAGACAAAACCTAGCAGACACTCCACCAGCAATCATGTGGATAGGCCCACAGTTGGGAGCTATGCAGACAGACTGCATTCCAAGGTAAACTAGTATGTACACACACACCCTGTAATATGAGTACTATAGAAAGCATAACACAACTCTACTCACACTCTGTCTGTAGTTCCTGAACTTGCTACAAATATGTGGCTGGCCTGAGTGTGCCGGTTCTCCTTTAAGAGGTATTGCTACCTGCTGTCTGTAACACTGATGCCCACACACAGGAAGGATGTCCATCACATAGGAAATGTAAAGGGACCACACCCACATGATGTAGTGTTTATAGTAGATGGTTGCCATGACAATGGTAACTGGAAGTACTACACATATGTACATATATATATATATATATATATATATATATATATATATATATATATATATATGTATATATGGCTATCTGGATAATTATATGTACATATATTTCCACCATATGTCCTGGACATGGACTGTAGCCCTACCCCAGCCCCTATAGTCCCAAAGTCATAGTGCAAGGGGATGTCAGGTATGTATAGCAGGTATATTAGTAGACTATTGCTACTGTCATTGGGATTGCCTTCACAGACATGGTGTGTGTGGGAGGTCAAATCTGCTTATTACATGTGTGCCATTGGCTACTGACAGACATCATAAAGACATCATAGTAAAGTACCACTGCTAGCACGTAATGCACCTGTGGACTGCAGCAGAGATATTGGCCAATATATGTGGACATTCTGACACACTCTGTACAGTCCAGAGGTATATACATAACCCCTTAGTGCAAAACATGTGTACCATGCCTGACAGTATGGATGTACACAGCCATGTAGATGGGTATAACACATAACGACTGGTATACATTTGCCACCATAGGTTATGCATTCACACACCCCTGTCTGGCCTGACACATAATAACTACTGGCACAGGGGTGCCATGGCCACATACTACCCACTAGATATTGACATACATGTGTGCAGCATCCCACTGCTCTGTCTGACATACATGACATTTAAGGGAGGCCCGGCAGCAGTACATCTGGCAAGTATCTGCACATGACATCTCACTGGGTAATTACACTAAGCTGCTAGGCATGTAACAATCCAACATTGGCCTACATCTCCTATGGGGGAATGCACATGCACCTGCACATATAATAGGCTCTACAGGCATGTCACAGCACAGGGTAAGATACACCTGTGTGACAGTGCATAACCACAAGCAATGTGAACACAGCCACAGTCACATATGTTAAGCTAGCATAATATTACATTATATGGACTATCTGTTCAACACCATCCTCATATGTGTCACTTACAGACTGCTCCTACATATACTAGGCTGTTACACGGTTTGGTCTGATGGCTGTCTGTGGTATGGGACATGTGTGTGTATGGCCCTACATAAATGTACACCAATACGGTACCATACAGTGGAGCAGCATGTGACATCAGATAGGACGAGAACTAGAACAATGACAGCTACCATGGTCTGTACACAGGCTAACGTACATATGAACAATACGCACACTGTCAACATTCACCATAAGTACACAGACCTCAGTACTGTACAAACATCCATAGAATGTCCAGGTTATGTCATCAAATATAACCCCTACTGTACATAACATATGTGGCAGTCTGATATATCACTGGCTTGTTATCAGATATGATGACACTATTTATGGTGTACAGCACATATGCACTACTTCATGCACGACGTATGTACACAGGTTGACAGAGTTGTGGCTGGAAGCACATACACAGGGCCAATAATGATATGTTGTTGTGATAACCTCTTACATTTACTGTTGTAACAGTGTTTGTTGCAACATATATCCTATGAGTGATAAGAAGTCAGTAACTGTCATGGCTTTCACCATCTACAGACTGCAATCCTCACACTACCTTCTGTAATCCACAGAGAGCTGCTCCATTGGTAACACATGAAACCAAAGCCACAACACACTGCCCCGTCTGCAGATGACCCTGCAGATGGGGATTCCTCATAAACATGGAACTGACATGGCAGGTATTGAGACATGTGGGACAGTCATATCCACACACACACTGTTAAACCAACATTACTCCAAATGTAGTATAGCAGCACTTACAGTCTATAGTCAGGTCAGGCACATCCCCCTCCTGTGTGTTGCCCTGTTTCCACAGTGTATGTTGTTAGAGGTAAATCCCCAATCCATCTGAGATGCTGTTTGCCAAACAACAGATCTAGTTCCTGCTCACAGTGAATGAAAAGGACCAACACTAATATGATGTTCCTAAATATTGGAGTGTGTTTCCATGCAATTGGCTATGTGAATGTTACCACAGCTGTTCCACATGCAATCAGCTAGGGGAGGGATGCAGTTTGTACAGAGGCCATCAGCTGATCATGAGCATCACTTAAAATACACATGCTGCTGCCAAGCAAAGCAGGTCTCCACATCCACCAGAGAGGGAGTGGGAGAGGCAGACAGAGGCAAAGATAAGTCAGGGAATGGTGGGAGAGTAAAACCTAAGCATGTTTGTGTCACATACCTACCAGCACAGGGTATCAAAGCCCTGATGACTATGTAGTGCTATCACAGTTCTATGCAGTTATTGGATGCACCACATGGGTTACCTGTTGTGGAGCCCTCAGAACATATATGTGATGGTGACTGACATCTGCAACAGGGATATGGTAGCTATACTGTAGATGACATACATGTGCCTGTCTGCATGAACAGGTGCCAGCATCAACGCAGCCACACTCTCGCAGGGATGCACACACATTGACACACTTGGCAAGTCCAGCATTACAACTCATCAGTAGTGGGATTGCCACAACACATCATTGTGCAGGTATCACATGCACCACATGGGTCATATGGGGGTTGTATGGGCAAAGGGTATGGGGAGGTGTCTGACATCAGACAGCATGCTTCAGTATGCCCATGGGGGTTGTAGGGAGTGTGGATGTGAACAAATGCACCATCCAACACACACACAAATACACAGGGTGCCAGTACTGACATGCATGGGTGCATGTCTGCACGGGTGTGTGGTGGTCACCTGTGCCAGATGGCTGTACAAGGCTAGGCTATGGGTATATCTTGGCATCAGGTGACATGATGATGGTCTGCATTGTGCCTCAGGGCTGTATTGTCTGCATTTGCCCACACAGGTGGGTATTGTATCCCCCATCTAGTCACCTGGGTAACTATTGTGTGTGGCCAATACTGTGCACCGCTTTCCATGTATGTCTTCCTTAGTCCATGACATGGATGGTATCTGGGATGTGCTCACCTCCCACATGCATGTACAGTGACATGTGGAACTGTACCTGGGATGTCTGGCCCATGTTGTGAATACAGATTATCATCAGATGTGCCAGTCTTGCCCACCTGTGGTGGGAAATGTTAATAGGCAGCAGGTTTACCCTGCACCTAAATTGATAGCATGCTAACAGCATTCCCTGGTGTCAGTGGCATCTGTCAATACAGGGCATGTAGTCAGGCATGGTATGTCCTTTGTGGGTCACATGATGGCACCACAGGTGCTTTAGGTGTCCATTTTGGAACATGGGGAAGGTGCACTGTCTGCATGTACATGCATATTGGACAGATGGACAGGGTGCCATGACCTCTGTAGCCCACAGCTAACACCCCATAGTTACTATCAGTGGCCAATATGCAGTGTACTACCCAAATATTGGCTGTTGCCTAGGCATGTGTGTGTGTGTGTGTGTGTGTGTGTATGAAGCATGGGTTGAGAGTGTGCTCTGGGTAATACTGGGGTTGTTATCTGTGATTGCCTGGCCTTGCTATCACATGTATGGATATGGCTTTGCACCCCAGCCTCTCAGCTATTTCACATCTGTTATCCCTGTACAGTGGACATTGTGATATATAGTAGGGCCACCATATAAGAAATATGCAAAACCTGCTCCACATTGGCCACACACCCACCTCCACACAGGATATGTGTTGCAAACACACACACACACACACACACACACACACACACACACACACACATGCACACACACCTGTCATGTCTGGGAGTAGAATCCTTAATTAACTAGCTTGTTACACTGCAGCACTATGCAGTTATAGTATGAGCAACAGAGATTACTGGAGTACTCCATCCCCAAAGGTATATATCACATTGGATGACATCAGCCGGATTGCCAAAGTAGGACATTCAAACTGCAGTTAGTGTGACTAGCCTAAAATGCATTGCTCTCTACACAGACAGTGACACGCACACAAAAAATATCCACAACCGACATGCATGGGTATAGAACCCCTAACAGAGTTCTATATCACACTACAGCATAGATCTGTTATAGGACGCACCATGGGGATTACTAAAGAACTCCTTCCCCAAAGGTGTATTTCACAATGAATGACATCAGCAGGATTGCCAAAGTAGGCCATTTGACATGTACTGAGTGTGACTAGCCTATAATGCATTGCTCCGTACTCAGACAGTGAAACACACACAAAACATCCAGAACTTCCATATTTGGGGATGGAACCCTAACACAGTTTTACAATACACTACAGCAGTATGCAGTTACAGGACATTCTACGGAGATTACTAGGCTACATCCTTCCCAGAGGTGTATTTCTAGGTGGGTGACATCGGCAGCCTTGCCAAAGATGAGTATATGAATTGTAAGGAGTGTGAGTACCCTAAAAAGCATTGCTGTCTACAAAGTCAGAGAAAGACACACACACACACACACACACACACACACACACACACACACACACACACACACACACACACACACACACACACACTCACAAGGTTGGGGGTTGGAACACCTACCTAACTAGTTTATCACACTACAGCAGTATGGAGTTTTGGGACACACTACAGAGATTACTAGGCTACAATTCTCCCAAAGGTGTATTTCACATTGGATGACCTCAGCAGGCTTGTCATAGTAGGGCTATGGGGAGGGCAGTGTGTGAATGGGCCATGACCCATTCATCTAGGGGTTGACACACCACATGCAGGCACACACGGGGTCATATGTCACAGGTACGTGTATACAGCTGCTAGATGACTACTTCCTTGTACAGTCATGTTGCACAGCTGGCATGTGCACCACATAGTCTGTAATGCTGACAGATGCTGGTGGCTGGTATCTGCAGTGAGTGACATCTGCACCTCATGTGTTTGGGTCCCTTTGGCTGTGTGCTGGGTGTGACAGGCCTGGATGGCTCCTTGTCACAGTCACCCTCTTCCACACATCTATGTATGTCTACCTTTGGCTTATTATAGTGTGTTGTCCTGACATATATGTCTGTATTCCTATCCACTGTATGTGCAAGGCATGAGTGGTGCATACTGATGAGTGTCTGCACTAACAATTGCAACTGCCAGATATGTCTGGTCCACTGGTGTTTACAGTCATGGAGTTCATGTGTTTGAGTGTGTGAGCATACCCAGTATGACCTTTCAGTATGTTGATGAGTGACATTGCCTTCATTTCTCTAAGTGTGTGAGCATGTCCAGTATGGCCGTCTGTATTGACTGTGTGGATCGTGTCAAGGTAGTTTGCACTGCAGTGCTGACCTTTGTGTTGTACACCGATAGGTAGCATGCTGTCTCTGCAGGGTATCCATTGATCATTTGGCTTTGACTGTTACTACATTTCTGCATAGCAGAGGGGGCACACCTGACTGTTCCTACATTTATACAGAGGAGTGGGGGGCACACCTGACTGTTATTACATTACTATGTAGGATAGGGGGACACACCTGACTATTTCTATATTTCTACTCAGGATTGAGGGGGCACACATGACTGTTACTATATTTCTATGTAGGATGGGAGGAGGGCAGACCTGACTATTTCTATATTTCTACACAGGATTGGGGGGGGGGGCACACCTGGCTGTTATTATATTTCTACGTAGGATCGGGGGAGGGCACACCTGACTATTTCTACATTTCTATACAGGATTGGGGGGGCACACCTGACTGTTACTATATGTCTACGTAGGATAGGGGGGCACACCTGACACTTGTACACATTTGCTAGGACTGTACTGGTATGTCAGGTACTCCATTTCAGTCTGTAGTCTTACCTATCCTGCTGGTTAGGGGAAATATCAGTGTACTACAGTTCTTAGCTTTTAATTACCTACATATTAGTTTCTGCTTCCTAGCCTTCACAACTGACATCCCACTGCCTGGCCTACTGTAGTCTGTCTGTGTAGGCTGGGGGGGGGTTTACCCATAGGCCTCATTCAGTGGCCATAGTACAACATTTGTTTGTGTTTGTCTACACCTGTCCTGCTGGCTGTGACTGTTGTTGGGTATGTGAACCCCCCCCCCCCGACTGGCATGTGTGAGTCACCTACCTTGTGGGTGTCCCAGTATTGAGGGTGGTGCTGCAGGGCTGCCTATGTCAGATGGACATATTACACTCCCTACACATGGTTAGACACAGGTAATGTAATGTTTGGCATCCTTTTACTGTATGTGAGAGTCAAGGAGCGTTGTTATTCCCCAGGTCCCTCCCATGTCAGTGTATGTGCTATGCATTGCCTCTTTGCCAAGGCCAGGACATACTGGGCATGCCTCCTTCTGCCTACTGAGGCAGGCTCAGGTTGTTCCTCCTCTGAGTCACTCTGAGCCTGTGCAGACCTTGGCAATGGTGGAGGGCTGTGTAGCCCTGCCCCGTGCTGTTCCTGCTGCAGCTGTTTCCACAGGATCATATTGTGTAGCATGGCACATACAAGGACAATTTGGGTACATGTAGTTTGTGAGTACTGCAAGGCTCCACCGGATGTATCCAGGCACTGGAACCATGACTTGAGCATCCCAAACACATGCTCTATTATGATTCTTGTTTATGCGTGTGCCTCATTATGGAGTTCTTGTTCGGGTGTGTGTGCATTTCTGATGGGTGTCATCAGCCATGGCTCCAGTGCGTATCCACCATCCCCCACTAGGTGACCATTTGGGATGTCCCCACTGGCAAATCTCTGCTACAGCTGCACCAGATGTCAGATGTGTGAATCGTAATAACTTCCAGGGCAGCCAGCAGACACGTTCATTATTATGCCCTGGACATCGCACCTGATCTGGCAGTTGATGGAGAGGAAGCCCTTGTGGTTGATGTAGACCCTACCCCGCTCACCGGGTGGTGCTTTGATACATATGTGCATGCAGTCTATTGCACCCACTACCTTAGGGTATTCTGCTATTTGGTGGAAGAGACACATATTGCTGGCCAATGTCTCACGGGTGTTGGTGAAATATATGTGCTCACTGACATGTGCTGACATGGCATCCAGGAACTGGTGGAGTACCCTGGATGCTGATGCCTGTGAAATCCCCATCATATCCCCAGTTGGCCATTGGAAGGTACCTATAGCTAATATTTTTAGGCCTACACATACCTTGGTATCCACTGGGATGGGTTCCCTTCTGTTAGTTCTGTGTGTCAGGTGTGGCCAGCACAGCTACACAATTTGCTGTAGGAGGTCGCTGTCCACTCTATAGCACTCCACTATCTCCAGCTCATGTAGCCCTTGGTAGGTTACCGTGAGTCTGTACACTCTTCTACATCTCCTCACTGTGGGTTACTCGGCAGCATTCACATCCTCACCACCCTCAGCCTCTTTCACAAGTTGTATGATAGCTACTGCAGCCCCTAACATTTTGCTGTTGTGAGTGTTAAAAGTTCCTCGCTTGTTTACACTGGTGGTGTAGAGTGTGGGAGAAACTAGAGGGAAAGGTGTCTGCATAGTTTATAGTAGTGTTCTGGGTGGTGTTGGTCTGCTGCCTGTGTAATTGGCTAGTCCTGATACATTTCACCTGACAGCTAAGCTAGTTCTCCTTAATTACCTTCCTACTGCTGTTTTCCCTTCCCATTTTCTCCCTGTTTAAGCCCGTGTGTGCGCCGTGCAAACAGAGTGCTCCTATGTGCACACTGCTGCTATTTCCTGGTTTAACTTCTTTTTTCTTCCTATAAAACCAGGTGAGCGGCACGCACACCCACTTACACTTTGTAAATAGTGCTAGGCAGGTTTAGACACACTCCCCTAGCTTAACTGTGCTAAGCTAGGAGCAAACCCAAGCCATAGGGCTCCAATCCGCTTATAGTATGCCTGACACACCCACCCATGATGTCACCTGCCTCCTAGTCTTGCACTCAGCTATTCATACCCTTACACTGTTGGGACCTGACTCACATGCTGGGGAAAACTGGGATTCACTATCCTTCCCCTCATTTGCATAGGATTGCCTGGTAATGCATAGTTACATGTCTCACACTGAGCCTCCCCTCTTAGCAACCACTATTCACTGGCCAGGTTGTATTCTGCCTGCCATTGACTTGTATGGCAGAATACTGATTTTAGTTAGAATGCTTATTTTAGGTTTATTTTCTTATTTTCCCCCCGATCCCATTTGTGCGTCGTTGCCCTATGCTTAAACAGCCGAGATCAGCGACAAAAAACAAAAGTTGATTTTTTTATTTTTTTTTTATTGTTTGCAATGCCAATGGCCTTATACTTGGCCATTGGTATGCTTCCTCAATGATATCCAGCCTTTATTTGGAGCTGTCATAGCTCTGTTTTGGATTTTGCAGAAATGTACTCGGTTACTAACCGAGTACATTTCTGCAGATAGCAGTAGTCTTGCACGGACTATTGCAAGCTTTCTGGATTGCAAAATCACCTCATTTGAATGGATTTCTCCTGCAAATGGGGTGATATGCATACCAGGGCTTAGTCCATGCAAGATTAGTGCAGGAGTTCCCGTGCACACCCCTGCAGGCTGTTCTTGGATGGCGCGGCAGACATATTGCCTGCATGAGCTCCTGCATGGTGTGCAGGGCATAATGAATCCGGGGGCATCTCATCTGTCTATCTCATCCCACATATATATATATATATATATATATATATATATATATATATATATATATATATATATATACACTCAGTAGATAACAGCAAGAAAAATGTAATCCCACAGTTAACTTTCCTATATTTGGAAGCTTGTAAATACTTATTTTACCAGTGCTTCTATGTGAAGTAAAGAAAACCACCCTTGCAGCTGAAACTGTGCTTAGTTTTTCTCCCTTTCTAATTTTAACATATTCATTCACTCATCATCCCTGTGTTACAGCTGCTATTGCCCTACCCAAACACATACACCATCTGCTCTGGTCTGGCCCCGTCTCCCAGTGCATGCGAGTCCCACTGAGACAGCTAAGCAATGCACCATAGTCCTGTTTGCTCTATCTCCGATCGAGTGAAAGTCATATAAAATTGGGAGTAGGAGCATTATAGTTGACACTAATAAATGAAAAAGTGCAGGAAAGAACAGACCATCTACCTTTGAGAAATTTAGATGTCCACAAACTTAGATATATAAAAAAAGGCAGGATAATTGCACATTTGGAATGGCTCCCAGTTAACATGATCTAGGAGATGTGACAAGCGAATCTATGAAACCACTGTTGACTTTGAGTAAAACAAATGTCAGAGTTAAACACCTTGATCAGCAATTAGGGAAACAAGAGGATGACGTTAAGAAACTGTGTATCTGTAATGACATTCTAATCACATATCAAGAGGACTTTGAGAACTGAGATTGGTGAGATAATATTTGAGTAGTATAGCCTGGTTGTTGGAAGAAGACCAGAATACAATTTATTTTATGGAACACTGGATTTAGCAAAATGTGGTAGAAGCTCTGTGTATTGAGTGTCAATGTGAGGGAGAGATGGATGTTGCAGATATAAAGCTATGCATCTGTTAGTAAAGTTCCATAGCTTCTTTAAAAGATGGTTAATTAGGCAATCGGATTTAAGAAAAGTCTTTGTGATTGTAGGGGATGCTATGTAAAGAAATTCTTGAGCATTTGTTTCTCCAAGCATATGCCAGGAGAGTGCAGATGGCCCCAGCAGTATAAAGCCTTCATATAGAGGAAACATCTGTCCATATTATCTCTCCAGCATTTCCTTCCATATGTATATATATTCTGTTTTGCCAGTCACGCTGTATATAATATCATTTATCTATTGCCTTTATACCATGCTGCGGTTGTACGGCAGTAGCGTTGTTACCTCACAGCAAGAGGTTCTCCCGTTCAATTTTCGGCGGGGCTTGGGAGTGCCTTCTGTGTGGAATAATTGCACATTTGGAATGGCTCCCAGTTAACATGATCTAGGAGATGTGACAAGTGAATCTATGAAACCACTGTTGACTTTGAGTAAAACAAATGTCAGAGTTAAACACCTTGATCAGCAATTAAGGAAACAAGAGGATGACGTTAAGAAACTGTGTATCTGTAATGACATTCTAATCACATATCAAGAGGACTTTGAGAACTGAGATTGGTGAGATAATATTTGAGTGGTATAGCCTGGTTGTTGGAAGAAGAAGACCAGAATACAATTTATTTTATGGAACACTGGATTTAGCAAAATGTGGTAGAAGCTCTGTATTGAGTGTCAATGTGTGGGAGAGATGGATGTTGCAGATATAAAGCTATGCATCTGTTAGCAAAGTTCCATATCTTCTTTAAAAAATGGTTAATTAGGCAATTGGATTTAAGAAAAGTCTTTGTGATTGTAGGGGATGCTATGTAAAGAAATTCTTGAGCATTTGTTTCTCCAAGCATATGCCAGGAGAGTGCAGATGGCCCCAGCAGTATAAAGCCTTCATATAGAGGAAACATCTGTCCATATTATCTCTCCAGCATTTCCTTCCATATGTATATATATTCTGTTTTGCCAGTCACGCTGTATATAATATCATTTATCTATTGCCTTTATACCATGCTGCGGTGGTACAGCGGTAGCGTTGTTACCTCACAGCAAGAGGTTCTCCCGTTTGATTTTCGGTGTGGCTTGGGAGTGCCTTCTGTGTGGAGTCTGCATGTCCTCCCTGTGGTTGTGTAGCATTTGAAAGACATGTGTGCGTAAATGGGCGTGCCTTCGTTGAAGGTTGGGCATTGAGCTGGCACCTCAGCGTTTCGTAAAAATCTACTGCCAATCATTAGCGGACCAGAGTTCCGCTGTGGTGACCCCTTACCGGGAAAAAGCCAAAAGACAAACAACAACATCTATTGCCTTTATACCCTCAAGCCAACTATGATATTCACTTTGTATATAATATATGTAAATAGTGTATTTTGTTATTCACTCTGTATATAATGTCATGTATCTATTATGCTTACCCCAGGCTGAGACTAAAATAGGGCATATATGATCAGTGCTCTACTCCAGTTAACAAATTCAAAATAAAATAACAGTGACCAGTCAAGGCAGTTGATAATGAGAAAGATCTTCTCTCAAGGACAAGTGCAGCTTAGGCAGACATGGGGTGATGTTGATGGTCTTGATGATTTTCTAGAAATGTATTCGACAGAGAAGAGGAGGGCAAATGAAGGACAAGCAAAAACCAAGAAAAGAACAGATCATCTCACCATAGAGGGGACATTCGATGGAAAAATGCATCAGAAAAGGGATGAAATGATTAGAGTCCAGTAGAGAAAGACCCTCCAGTGGGGTTTTGGTAGAAGCTGACAGTGTGCAGCTGTGCTTGCCTAAGTAAGTTTTTACATCTCTCCATCTGTTTTTTTTTCCCATCTCTTCATATGAAACTTCCAAGTACAGGGGCCGGAGATCAAGGAGAGGCAGAAAAAAGGAGGGAGGTAATAACCTGCTGGTGAGTGGCAGAAGATGTGGTGACTGCAAAGATACTCTAGAAAGACTGGACACTATGCAGAGTGACTGATGATATGGGTTTTCAAGGGGTTATTTTTGGGGTGTGGTTCTTTAAAGTAGATTTTCTTTTTATGCAAATTAAGTCTGGTATGTTATAAAGAGGTGGATGTTTCTGATTCAGACTTGTCCTTGAATATCAAGTACATTTGAGATGGTGGTTTTATCAGGTAGTAACTTTGAGATTTAGAAATTTTCATCAAAGGTAACTGAATAAAGGCTGATATGCCTTAAATGACTTACATTCATATAGAAAATTGTACCTCTCCGGTGCATATATACATAACTCTTAGAATGGAACCGAAGTGAGACAGATTGACTGCCATTGCTGTTGTAACATCCTGATAGATGCTGTGTTTTTTTTTTTTTTTTTTGTGTAAATTTTGTTTGCAAGGGAGTCTGTCATCCCCTTAACCCCTCACTCTCCTTCTTTAAAAAAGTTAGTTTGGTGGTTATGGGGTCAGCAAACCCCTTTAGACAAAGAACTAAGGAAACAATGTATCTGTTGTTTTGTCTGTTAAAACTACACTAGTTATCTCTTATACAGATAAAGTATGGGAACCAACACTATTGAGATCACTTGATCTCACATAATGATGTCACTTGGTATTATAGACCTTCAGTTATGTAAAATCCAATGTCTTACAAAATCACTAAATGAATTTGGAAGAGTTAGTAATGTGGAATTTATTTATTTTAGTTTTGTGTGCTATTATACAAATAGCTAATGTAGAATTCATTTATCTTTGTACAAATGTGCAAAAATTTCTATTATATTGTTATTGTCAGATAGACTGTTAAAATTTGTAGCAGTAATGTTGTGTGTGTGAATATATATATATATATATATATATATATATATATATGTGTGTGTGTGTGTGTGTGTGTGTGTGTGTAGCTATATTATGGTGCAAAGACTGAAATGACATCTTTAATGGTGATGCTTTCAGGTCAACAATACAATGTTGACACAGTTCTACATGTGCTCTGAAGAGTAACCTCAGAGCAAGCAAAGTACAAAACATACTTTTTGCAGGGGGCAAGCCCCCTTTACACCAACAACATGGGTGGCTGTGCACCTCACACCCCTCTGTTAATTATATACACTAAGGTCACAGAGTCCCCAGAGAAATGGTATGTTCCCCCAGCCTGGGCACTGTAGATCTCAAATACCTGTTGACCATCATTTCTGTTGACCAATGCACGTCAACAAAACTGATGGCAATATTACTGCATTTTATTATTTAGTACTCTGCTCACATACACGCAAATATATATATATATATATATATATATATATATATATATATATATATATATATATGTCTATATATATATATATATATATATATATATATATATATATATATATATATATATATATATATATATATATATATATATATATACTGAAATCTCGAATGTCATATGGTCGACACCATATGATCGAGATTTCAGTAAATCAATATGTAAAGTTTTAAAAATAACACTTCACTTTTTAAAACATTATGTGCACACAGAGGCAAGGCTTCTTACGCTCTGTGTGTACGTAATGTTTTTATCTTTTTTGCGGTGTTGACAGGAAGTGGGAAATCTCCCGTTTTGTGCTTCCGCATACAGTGCAATATGGGAGATTTCCCTTTTCCCACTGTAGCGCGATCTCGGAGTTGGTATATTTAAGTAGGTGTGCAGGGGGTGAAGCCCCTGCAAAATCGATGTTTGACTTTTTTTTTTGTTTTGGGTTTCATTTTAGAAGTTCAAGTTTCCAAAACTCGATCTTTTGGTCTCGATCATTTTGGGAATTCGATCTTCTAAAGTGAATCCATATATATATATATATATATATATATATATATATATATATATATATATATATATATATATATATAGATATGAAGGTTAGGATTAAGGGAAGGGGCAACATTAGGATTATAGTTAGTACCCATTACTAAATAGGGCTTGGGAGCTCCACCTCCCCTGCACACCTTAATAATAGGTACTGACCCTAACTCTAATGCTGCCCCTTGCCTCAACCCTAACCCTACACCTTACCTTCATAAAAATCTGCCACTACACAGGACATAAACGGACACACAATTATTCACAAACACACACAAACAATACTAATATCTATCCCATAACCTAACCCTGACTCCAAACCTAAAATGCTCAAACTCACACACAACTATACCACACCTGTCCTTCACTCATAGCCAACCCTAATCCGTACTCACATATGCATGCACATGCACAAACACTTTTACCCCTCAAGCCCCACTTACTTATCTCAACATTACACACCATCAACATTTCCACCACTTGGCTATTTGAACGATCATCATTTAACCACACCCCCTGCGTTTGTTGAAGAAATGACATTCAACAAATTGTGGAGAACCCCTATATAGCTATATCTGTATCTGCATCTACATCTATATATCTTATTTATCTATTTATCTATAGATAGATAAGATATAGATATACATGCTAGTTTTAGATGGGTAGTTAAATTAATATAAGCTAGTTACAGCTGGGTGATTAAGGTTAATGTCCAGTGGAGGAATTAATATAAAAGCATGATATATATGTAGTTTTTGTAGCAGCAGAATTACAACAGGTGTATTCCTGATTTAAAGATTTTCATTTAGTGTTGTTTGGAGGTAAATTAAGTTATCTGAAACAATGTTTTTCAGAAATGTAAGAAAAAGGAAATAAAATGTTTAAGATGTATAACACTGAATTTTACTACAGCTCACGTGATTTTAGGAATGATAGAGTGATGGAGTTATAAACAAAGTTGATGTTTTACATGGTTATGTTTATACACAGAAAGTCTGATTGACAAATGTAGAAATGACCATAGCAACATATGAATAATTTTAGGCAAGTGATTACAAGGACCATATGATGCCAAGCTATATACATCTTTAAACAGTCACACTTAAAAGTTTGTGCTTCCCTTTTCAAGCACTTAATAGTCCTCACCTCCAAAATCAAGTATACAAATCTATGTATTGTTGTCTAATCATTAAGACTAGCCATACAAGTAAGCAAGGAAGTAATTTGTTTGATCTACACTGGCAACCTATTCCATACTCTTTGAATATGATGAGTTAGAAATGTATCCCTCCCATGAGTCTTGTTTATTTATTAGTGTAGATGTAGGTACCTTGTGTAGGTGCTTATGAAGAGCCTGGTCTTATGAAGCCATAGTAGATCAACTAGGAGCAAGACTTTTATGGCTGGAAAGATGAAACATAAGTCACGTTGTATTAGCTAGGAGGCTGCCAAGTACAGTGAGAGCTGTGGCACTGTAACAGAATGGTTGAATGATTTTAAGTATTACATTTTCTTGGTTACAAGCCTTTGGTGTATTTCCAGTTCTGAGATATAATTGGGAGCATAGTATTTGCTGATGGGTCTCATAATGGAATAGTACTAAGGTTGGATGACTTCTTTGGATCTTCAGAATATGCTCCTGGAAATTAACTTGGCCAGATAGAAGGAATTCCAAATGATGGTGGAAACATGATGATGAAATGCAAGACATCATGTCTGTGTGAAGTAGGAAAACCTTTTTTGCAAAACACTACTATGTCACACTTTTTTTCAGTACACCATGGAAATGCATATTCCAGCCTTCCTGCAGTTGTTTAGTAATGGTGAATGGTTAAATAACAGAGCCCAGCTTGCAGTAACCAGCAAACTTGCTCAACTACACTGCTTAGATATTGGCTAGGAAATCTGCAAAATAGAGAGGGTTCAGCAATGTTTTTGTGATACCAAACTAGTTACAATTTTACATTCAAAGATGGTTCTATCAACTTTCACAACGTGGATTGGATATCCAATTTGCAATCCAGCAAACAATTTAATTTAGGGGCATTGTATTCAGTTTGACAATTTTTTCAGTGATACCAGTGTGGGGGATAGTGTTAAAAGTCTTGACCATGTCAAGATACACTGCATGGACTGAGTGACCACTATCTACAGCCTCTGTAATCTTTTCAGAGACTTACTAGGTTTAGGAGACAGAGACATTCACAAGTGTAAATCATTTAAGGTCTAGATCTGTTAAGTTACCTATGTCTGCAAAAATACATTCTGCTATTATACATTCCATGGCTTTACATATAAGGCTGCTGAGACTGATGGGCCTATAATTATTCAGGTTTGTGGAAGGGCTGCACTTATGTATAGGAGTCACAGAGACTATTCTCCCTGTATCCAGCACAAACCTTATGGACAGGCTGTGACTGAACAGTTTATGTAGGGACTCGGATAGTGGATACTCGGGACTGATGAGAATGCAGCCTGGAATGTTGTCAGGCCCTCTGGACATATTTTTTGACTATTCTTCGCCTTTGACAGGAATTCTAAGAT
Organism: Protopterus annectens; assembly: GCF_019279795.1. NCBI lineage: Eukaryota > Metazoa > Chordata > Ceratodontiformes > Protopteridae > Protopterus > Protopterus annectens. Next base: position 442,474,540 of record NC_056741.1, on the reverse strand, counting down.
ATGTTCAAAGTGAATTCAGTGGAAATGAAATTTTCTTGGGTAAAGGCGCAACAATGTTGGTAGGTGGAATGAAGTTAGCACTAAATTTGTCTCCTTGTATAGGTTCATACATAGGTTCATAGGTTCATACTAGGCTATCTGCCCGAGGGCATTTACAAGCCTAGTATATATTGGATATATCCTTGGGATCAGAATGTGTGATATTATTATAGATGAGCTTGATGCATTTTAGACTATTCCTTAATTTATTGGCATAACTGCAGAAACATTTGTATCTGTAGTTAGCCTAAGCTTGTGTTCCACTCTATATTTTTGAATGGTGTTTACATAAAGGGATAGGAATGGAGAGGTTCTATAGCAAAATGGAAGCTCATGCTGGCTTGCTTTGTGGAAAGAATGACATAATATTACTGATATTTATGGGTAGTAGTAATAGTATGATAAATATAAAGGGGAATTTGGGGGTTATAAGGGGAACAGGAAGGATAGGAAGATCAACCTGGTGGAGATGGCAATGGAATGAGCACTGCAATGGCTAGGAGCAATAGCAACTTGCACTTATCTCTGTAGGCATGTGAGTACTGCAGTGGCTCTGCTGGACAGAGGCACAGGGAACTAATGGCTCTGCTGGACAGAGGCGCAGGGAACTAATCTAAGGGGGTGGCAACAGAAAATACATTCTGGCTAGGCTTATAGATGCCCTCAGGCAGATACCCTAGTACTCATTTATGAACCTATGAACCTAAGTTTAGGTAGGAAATTAATTCCATGCAAGGATCTGGTTGAACCTAACTCAGATGGATCGGGAGGTAGATTTGAATTAGGTACATAAAATGATGGCAGAACTGGTAATCTGGTGAATAGGAACAAGGAAGCAACAAGACATGAGAGGGAAGGTTTAGAAAGGATATTTTTCAAGAGTTAAAGTTGAAAAGAAGGAAAATCAGTAAACTGGAAAACAGCGATTTTTATTGGTTGGGTGAGTTGTACAATGGAAGAAGAGAAGAAAAGAGAATTGCAGGAATATTAGTACAAGAGGTGGAGAATATGGTTCATACATTCATAAGTACCTACCAGACTATCAATCTGTGGGGATCTTAAGAAGCCTAGCTTTAAATTCACACAGTATTTTGTTTACTCTTATATTTTGTGTATTAATAACCCAGAGGTAGGCAGAACAATGATATATTGGGACATGTACTTTTTTCCCCCTTTCATGAGGAACATGGGTTCTAAACAGAGGTTGAATTTATGGTTTTCAATCCAGTCATTCAAATTATGTTTGAATTGAGTGGGAAATGTACTTTGCTTTATGTGAAGAGGAAGATGGTAATATAGAAACAGTATTTGCTGTAATATATACTTATCCCTCCAACATATCCTGTTTACATTGCAAAAGAGAATGAGTTGCCTTAATCAGGTGTATATGCTATCACTGAACTTGTGAATGTGTAATAGGTCTGACAGGATGGGATCTGCTAAGGCTGTATACGTGAGTCAGAGGTTGCCTCTTAGTAGCCTGTATGATACCAAAAAGAGACACAAATCTTTGACGGTGAGTTAGAATCCTGTAGAATATCAAGATGGGAGATTGGTAAGGGAGTGGTGATAGCACCTCTTTATGATCCAAATGGAGATTGGAGGAATATGAAAAAAATACCTCAGAAGGATAGAAGAAATCAAGAAAGAGGGTAATAAAATTGCACTTAGGGGTGGTTTTAGCATGGTAATTAAACTGGAAAAAGATATATTATTTGAAGCTTGTGAGTTTCATAAAGCATATCAGGGGTACTTAAGAATGAGATGAACTGTTTGGAGAATGAAGGAATGAGAAGAAGTGGGCTATACATTTCACAGGACTGTAGAAGACAGGCCTGGTTTAGCTAGAATACTGATGGATAGTGAGATTGTGGGAGAGGTGAAGGAGATTTGGTTGACAGATAATTAATTTTTTGACCATGCTCTGGTCATTGCAAGCAGAGAAGGTTGAGAGGGACAGAGAAGAAGGCATGGAAGTGGAACTCAGAGTATTGGTTGAAAACAAAACAGATTGGATTGTTGAAATCTATGGTAAATCAAGTAATGGTTAAACATTTTTAATAAGAAAAGGGAGGTACAATATAATGAGTAGGATGGGATTAAAGCAGTATGGATGGGTTAGTTAATGAGAAAGAATTGGAATTTTGAAAAAGGATGAAAAGGGAAATGGAAAGTAGGTTGAAAAGGATGAAAAGGGAAATGGAAAGTAGGTTGAAGAAATGGTATGAGAACATAAGGAAGGTTGGGAAAATTTTGGAAGAAGATATAACATGCTAAGAGATAAGATTACGGAGTTAGAAGAAAATAAGATGGATGCAGAATTGGCTAGAATGGGGCAAGGTGGAGGGTATTAGGGAAGTGGACATTGAGTAATTTAGATGTAAACTTAAAGACCAGAAGATGAAAAAAGGATGAATGACAGAAAGAAGATAAAAGAGGGGTTCTGTGAGAGCTGTACTGCTATAGAGGAGTTTTATCAAAATGTATATGTATGTATGTAGAGAAATCAAAATGAATGGATTTAGAGTTTGATATGGTGGCATGATGAAATATAAAAGCAAATACTTTTAAATAGGAATATATGGGTATGTGGGTCTATATTAGAACACCGAACTTTCAAAATTTCGAGTGTTCTAATATCGAACCCTATTAATCAAAAATTTAAAACATCGAACATACAGAACAGTGAATTTTTTTCCTATGGAAAAAATTTGCTGTTCCAAAACACATACACACAACACAAGCACACCAAACAAACAGCAATCCACATACATACACCTAAGCTCTTACACCTAACCCTACACTAAACTATACATACACCACTAACTATCCACTTACCTTAACCCAAACCCTGATCCTAAGGTCTGTCACTATCGCACACCTGCGTCCTAACCCTAACTCACCTACCCTGCCCTAACCCTCATGTCCACACAATCGCACACTTACCTGACCCGCACCCTAACCTTAACTCACCTAACCCGCCCTAACCCTCACGTCCACACAATCGCACACTTACCTGAACCCGACCCGTAACTTTCCACCACAGCGCTGAAAATACCGAGGCAACAGTAACGGACAACCAAATTCTTTCCCTAGGAAAAAATTCGTTTTTCTGTTTCTTCGATATTTTCAGCATTCGCCGAAAACGAGTCGATATTAGAACGCTCGACATTTTGAATGTTCGGTGTTCTAATATAGACCCAGGTATGTGAGGTGGTGGCTGCTATTATATGCTGAAAACAGGGAAGTTCAATAGTTTGCTGGATATCTGAATGATGTTTTTAAGAGAATGCAGTTGCAGTTAATGGCAATGATGGCAGATCTTTTTAATAGTATTTTAGAAAAAAAGAGATCCCTATTTTGATATATTTTTCTACAGTGATTGCATTATGTAAAGGAAAAGAGAAAAGAAAGATAATCAAAATTATAAACTGAGTTTCCTATATAATACAATGTTAACAAAAAAACTTTTATAGAAGCATGTCAGGTAGGCTAGGCAGATTCATCAAAGGTTCTAGGTGAGGAAAAGGTTGGCTTTATTAAAGGCACTCATTGGTGGATCACTGCAGCATGTTAGTGAATATTGTAAGGTGGGTAGAAGAAGAAATATGTAAAGGACTGTGAATAGTTCTGATGAATGTATAAAAGGCTTTTGACAGTGTGAGTTGAGGTTATATAACTGGAATACTGTGCCAAGTAATAGGGGCATATAGATGTGTGAATGTAGTGAAGACATAGTATAACAACCTCTGACTAACAGCATTGGCACATGGGGAGGATCAGGAGAAGTTAAGATGGGAAGGGATACAAATTATGTGTGGCTATTATTGCCTGGTTTGTTCCTAATAGTGACTGAAGGGTTACTGCAAAGACAGAACAAAGCTGATGGAACAAAACCGTGGGGGTAAGTAGAAGTGGATTGCATGTTTTTGTGGATGGTTACATGACTTTGCTGGAAGACATAGCACAGTAAGTGCAGGAAATTCTGGATATTTATGAAAATTTTAGGGAGGAAGAAAAATTATGTTTTCACTTGTAAAAATCAGTAGGGATAAAAATGGGAAGAGGGCATGATAAGTTTGCCATGAGCAAAGGGAGACAAGGAACTACCTGGGGATAAAGGTATTTAAGTCAGTAAATTAGCTTAAAGCAAAGAACAAGAAATGGCTAAAACCAGCTGTTAGTGGCACAGAGGGATAAAGCCCTGATAATGGCCCAGGAAAACTGAGTTTGATTAGCTGCTCAGGTGCTCGATGGAGTTGGGAGGGGAAGATGGGCAGTGGGTATGCCCATTCTAGGGGGAGGGGGCAGAGCCAGATGCATACAACCACAACCTCTTGTGTTTAATTTACAAAACAAGACCATAAGTTGATATTCAAACTTATTAATAACTATAAAATGATGAGCTGATTTTACTAATGATATCTATAACACTGTGTGGATTTCACAAACCTTGTAAACAGTGCATAATGCAGCTTATCAAGTTTTGACAGCACTTGCCGTCACTGAAAGAAATACATTATTGGTTCATCCAATAACACTAGTGACAGCTATTTGTTATGTCTAGACTGCCACTGCAAATAGAAAACATAGGCTGCTACTACAAGATGTGCATGGACAATGCATTCCCCCCATGTAATGTACAGTAAAGCTCATATCTAGGGTCCTTGCTGCCCTCCTTATCATGTAGAGCACATTGTGTAGGACTGCCAGTCCTGTACTTCATAATGCATAAAGCAAAGCTCTTTATTCGCAGGCAACCTTCTGCTAACTCCTAAATGTATAAAATCATTTGTTGCTTTTCATGGGAATGCTTTCCCACTCCTCACTCATAGAAAATACTTGTTTTCTTACTAGAAGCACCCTCTTCCTAAAGTAGATAAAATATGCTGATTATTCCCAGGGGTACTTTGCACTTCTTATAAAATTCCTTTATGTTTCCAATGTTCTCCACCCTAACTTCTTGTTATTTTACATAATGCATACCACATACCATGGGAATTATCCCCTCATACTTTCCTGCTTCATCAATAATCATTATATTAAACTGACTCCACACCTATACATGGCATACCAGAGGGTGTGATTTATAAACATGATGCTTGTATAACTAAGCCATGCATGCAACCCATTTCCTATAACATAATGTACTTGGTATAACCGAGCCACATGTAATGCCTGCTGGGATATATTGTAAATAGGGGGATCACAGGAAGTACATTGAGGCATGGCAACTCTCTCTTTACACCATTATACACCAAGAAAGTCAAACCCCTTCTGTTACTATTGGTGCATTTCTTAGTTATGATGTTATGATATGCAGCTAGTCCCAGAAAGAAAAGAAGCTCTACAGACTTAAAAACTGGGACCAGGGCAATTTATAGCCCAGCAGAAGTCTTCTTAACATTTCATTATCTTAAAATCTTAAAAAAAACAAACTGGAGGATGCAGAAGAACAAAGTGAAATCCAGATGATGTTAGCATAATGAAACTTTTAATCCACGCTTTCATAATCAAACTTCTTCAGAATAAAAGCTACAAAAGTGTGGATTAAAAGTTTAATTATGCTAACATCGTGTGGATTTCACTCTGTTCTTCTGCATCCTCCAGTTTGTTTTTTTTTTTTTTGGATCTTGTGGTTTTCCAGGAGTATTTCTCCTTTTTTGGTGTTGTGATTTCATTATCTTAAATGAAGATATAGCCCTTAAACTGCTTTGCACCCGACATTACAGATTCAGAGTGATACATTAGAGTCATGCTGTCAGTCAGCTATGGCTTGCTATAAAGTATTGCAGCACTACGCTATAAACATTTGAATGAATCTCACCCTTAGTCAATGCATTACTGAGGAAATGACCTGAACAAACCTAATGCCTTTCATAATATAAGTAAATTTTATGACAAGAGTCACTCATTTGTCATCAGCCTAGAGACTGAGTGCTGGTGGCCAACAACCGAGTCAATGAAGAAACTGGTGAACTCCTGTAGAAATGGCATCGCACAACCAGGTGGATGGTAGATGAGGAGAAACATACAGTTTGCTCCTGCAACAGGGACATTTTCAAAGAAGTTGGTTTCCTTAGAGGAAACCTGAGTTAGCCTCAGCCCATGACCATTATAAGCAGTGACTTCTACCCCTCCTTGGGTGCTGAGTCAGTGAGAAACCTAGTGGAATGGCTGAGGAAAAATAGGAGGCAAAGCTATCATGAAGCCACATCTTCTTTATAAAAGCAAGGTCTGCATTCTGCAGCAGGTCAGAGATAATCCAAATCTTATTGTGGATTGACCTTGCATGACTATAGTGCCTTAGTAGGGGTCATAACAGGATGAGTCCCAAATATCTCCTGTTTTAGAAATATAGAGCTCTTTGTAGAGAAAAGAGCTCTGACAGTTTGCCACAGTGAAGTACTGGCAGGGCTAATGGCCCACCACAGGAATATGCTTGAACGTGCCCATAGTAGCCTGCATCTCACAAAGGGATAATGCTTAGGCAAATGGGCTGCAAAGAGCAGTTAGCTTAGTACTAATCTATGGATCTATGGATATGTTGATCTCCTCAATGTTTACATATTATATGTAAATACATATACAGGAAAAAAAAACTGCTAAAGGTATGGGGGTGAGGTAAAATATTGCAGGCTGAACTTTATAGATCAACTATAATGTAAAGGTTCAGTAGCAGTAACCACAAGAAAAGAATAAAAGACAATATAAGCTAAATCAGGCACAACCGATTAATGTAAAATGCAATAAATGACTCAGCTTAAGTGTCTGAGCTAACTACTAAAACTAAACAGACTAAGCAGTAAAAAAAACAAATATGTGTAACCTAAAACAATAAGAACTAAAAGACCACAACTGATGCATCAAAGCATTAAGTATTAAGAGCTCAACTTAAGAGCCCTATCTAAATAGAGCAAACAGTCTAAACATCTCAACTAAATATAAACCTACGTTTCAGCCTCGACAAGGTTACATAGTAGGGTGATTATGCTTGCAAATATTTGATAGAGGAAGACAAAAATAGGGGTTAGTCCACTTGATGACACTAGCAGCATGGTTTGGGAACAAAATATATTGTAATCCCTTGCAAGTAAAACTAGACAGATGTAAGAACTAGATCTGAAGAAGTCTAGAAGGACAAAATTGTTTATTCCATTAAAACCTATAAAAAGAATTATCTGTAGTCAGTCTCTTTTTTTGAGGAAGGAGGATTTGGAATGGTTTTTATTTTGTTATTAGAGATAAAATAATTTAGTTATGGAAAGCTTAGAAACCACATCTATGCTTTTGAACTATCATGCATATTCCCATGTAGTTAAGCAAATGTTAGTAAATATGATGATGAAACAGAAAGTTTGCAATCTATAGCAAGGGATACAATTAAAATCTCAGTATTGTGAAAAAGAACCAATCAATCAAGAAAGGGTTACTACTAGGTAATGGACTGCTCCTGCTTAAAGTATCAAGAAGTATGCCACCTTCAGTTTCAGCTTTGCTACTGCTGCAATTGTTACACAGAGAGCATGATCCTTTGGTAGAGTCAGCATGGCCACTCTCTACATCCAGATATGTTTATAGTTGCATGTGAGTTAGTACAATTTCATTTTGCTTTGATTCTGTTTATAGAAGCTTCTTGAAAACACACTCATATTCCCAGACAGACTGCACCTAATCACTGAGATTACTTTAGAAAAATATACATGGCTAACAAAAGTGACATTTCAGAATATCCCTAATACAATTATAATGAAGGCATTGTGTCTACATCTATGGATGTCATTGTCCCCCTTTACTCAGCCCTCATTATGCCAGTCATTGAATGCAATACCCCTTTGGCATGCATCTGTCCAGATACATGTAACAACTGGAATGCTCACAGAGATACAAAAAAGAAAAGGGTACAAAGCCTAAACAACATGTCTTACATGGACTGACCCAAAGCCCTGTCACTATACTCGATATCCTACAGACTGCTAAGATGTGACCTGTGTCTGGCATACAAGGCATCCTCGAATCCAATAGCAAAGGATTTATTGCTCATCAGCAGGTCAAATGACATAAGAAATACTCAACCTAGGGATCTGAAACTCTTCTGCAACATCAACAGAATGGTTTGGAGGAACAGGTACATCTTGCAGAGGATACTGCTTCTCTGGAACAGACTCCCCATCCACATAAAGCAAATCTCTGTCCATATTCAAGCACAACTTGGATCTATGGATAGGAAAAAGAAAGTTTACCCGAGAACTGCCCCCTGTACTACTAATTGACAGAGGTAGCTATTAAATGCTTTATCCTATGCATGGGTCTCCTCAAATTATTTAAGATATGATCCCAGTTATTCTCATTGGGGATAATATATAATTATCGACCATGGGATGGGTAAGGCCAATCTCTAACCAAATGGGATAGGTTAATTTGAGCACAAAAAGGGAAGTTGGCTAGGCTTAAAGTGATCCATAAGGGCAGCTAGCCTAGTACTTGCCTATGAACCTATAAAATATGAGCAAGGCATCAGAGTAGCATAGCAGTTATTATTATTGCTTCACCCTGTCTGGTTCTTTGTTTCACTTCTTTGGCTACAAGCTTTCTTTATGGAGTTTACACATATTTTGCATGTCTACAAGAGTTTTCACTGGATAACCTGGTATTGTCTCAGATCCTAAATATATACTATAGTTAAACGTGTATTTTTCAAATTGTCCATAGGTGTGTATGTAATATAATGTGAAAGCATATGTGTGTTTGTGTGTGTGTGTGTGTGTGTGTGTGTGTGTGTGTGTGTGTGTGTGTGTGTGTGTGTGTGTGTGTGTGTGTGTGTGTGTGTGTGTGTGTGTGTGTGTGTGTGTGTGCGAGAGTGCATGTGTGCATGTGTGTGTGCACTTATGCCATGTAATGGACATAGAAAAACATAACATGCTGATTAGCCAGACAGTGCAGTACTATATACACTGATCTGAACAGAATTGTGCACATAAATGCAATACAACCTTTTGGCAAGCATTATTGGCTTCTGGGTATCAGTATAATATATCAGTATTTCAGCAACCAGCCTGCCCTGCTGAGTTTAACTTTTTATTTTTAATTTTTTTTTATTTTTCAATTTCATTTAATTTTGTTTTTGTTAACCAAGTAAACTCACTAGACACGGGTAATTTTTCAATGGGAATTCAGTACTTGCATCACATTAACTACATAACGATGTGTTAGACATGGGTTTATGTAATATATAGCAGAGGGTACTCATGCAGATGGAACACTGGCATAATGCATGCAAGACACTCATTGTGTGCTTGTCATCACAGGTACCACTTGGATCTCTGTTCAGTAGGTTTTATAGCATCACATCTTTCCACCATGCTACCTTCAGTTGCTAAGATACCACTGCAGGCAAGAAAACTAAGGGTATTTTTATGTGCATAGATATGTCTGGTACTGTGTAGCATTTACACAGCTGGCTTACCAGTGGACTTTGTATGGTATGCATGTAACCCAGTGTACATTTTTGTCTACTCTTCCACAAAGACGGCACATCTGATATGGCCGGCATGACCACCACCAGCATGTAGAGAGTAGAAATATTGATGCAAAATCCCATAGTTCTAGCCTAAAATAGACTCATCATTATTTAAGATTACTATATATTTGAAATTAAGGGAGAAAAGTAAGATGAAAAGGAGACATGTATGTACTTGAGGGAGATGAAAAATTTACAATAAGAGTGCCACAGCTGTGTTCTATGTGTGCTAGCACAGTGAGCAGGAATGACACCAATCTGCCAACATTAGCATATAGTTACTACAGCTACATCTCCCTGAGTTAAAAGTTGCTGAAGCTTCACACAGATGAAAAAAATGGTCAAAGTTTGCAGCCCATTGGAAAGATTATACTAAACATTTTTTCAGGGTCAAGTTCGCCTGCACCCTTTAATTTAATATACTAATTATATGGTTATATAAATGCATAAAACCAAAAATACCACATACTTTATATCTCTGCCGACTTGCTAGATGAAATCACGTCAACAGTGATTTTCTACGGCAAACAGTACTCCCTTGAAAACTGGTGAGTTGAAACGTTTTCACTGATAGGGTAATGAGTCATGGCATCAGTTGTGGGGTGTAGTGTCACAGGTAATGGAAGGACTTTAACACTGGGGTCATTCATATAATTCACAATGACTGCATCATTTTTTATTTATTTGGATTTTGTGAACAGCTATGTCTAACTAGGTTATGGCTCATGTCAAGTTGAGATCCAGGAGGAGAATTTCCTTTGTATACACAATTACAGAGACATTCAGAATTATTTGTCTCTAGACGTAAGTATAGTTGTAGCCAACATTTAAACAGAAGAAGACATTTTTATATATATATATATATATATATATATATATATATATATATATATAAAATTACAGAATCACAAGGTAGCAAATTTCAAATATTCACCCGTTTCTGCCAGTCACTGCACATGTTCAGTAAAGGATATAGGAATAGAAGTCATATGGCTATGATAAGGCATGCATTAGTATGCAGAGTGTTAGTGTGTTTGGTGGGGTACATATATTGGCATGTTTTATTTTTGCCACTTGTTCTTGACCTAGTTTTATGTCAGTAAAGCAAGCTACCACATCTGAAAATCCTCCATCAACATCACCTTGTGTCAGTCCTGCCTTGTTTGGATGGCATTGTTGGAATTTTGCAAATTGCGAGAAGATCACAGAGCTGGGAAATGATCCAGTCAATAAGTGGCTTCCATGTATATTGGGATGTCATGCAAAATATTTCTTGCCACATTTACAAGTTGTGGTATAAACATGCTAAGTGGATGCTAAAAGGCTCATTTAATAATGTCATATATCACAATACTGCAAATTATAGGTAGACCATAATGGTTTCATTTGATACTTTGACCCTTCCACATTTAACAGCTGTCCAGACACTTTATGATAGAAAACAACCCCCCCAAAAAATAATCCAGCAGATGAAAAAAAACAACTTTTATTAAAATTAAGCAAATTTATCTAACATTTGTTTACTGGAAAAGTCTGACTGGGACAGAGCCCATTTTCAGCAAAGGCCCAGGGAGAAACGCATGTCTTCAGAATGTGGGAACAAAGCAGAGCACCCAGAGTAAACCCACACAATGCAGGGAGAAGCCCATGTCTTCACAATGTGGGAAGAAAGCAGAGCACCCAGAGGAAACCCACACAGATGCAGGAAGGGCATGCAGACTCCACACAGAAGGCACCCCAGCTGAGAATCAAACTGGAGAACTTTTTGCTGTGAGGCAACAATGCTAACTACTGCACCACTGTGCCACCCAAACCATTACACCACAAACACTTCACAACTGGACCAGAAACACAGACTGGATTCATATGTTAAGGCTTCATCAGTGCAAAACCCTTTTTTTCATTTGAATGTATTAATATTTGTTAAATTAGCATCATGTGATAAATATGAATAACAATAGGAATTAAATATAAATGCACAAATGACAAATCCTACAAAAAATGACATACTGTTTTTAAATGTATATAAATATACACTCACTGACTTATGCAAAATAATATTCAAGAACTTTTAAATACCGGGTTCAGTTACTAACTTGAGCACCTATTCTAGCTAGGGCAACAGTTGGTCCCTTTGCTGGACTGCATTAACAAGCCTGTTATTATCAGTAACTCCCCCTTCTAAGAGTTTTCAGGAGTGACAGTACTTATGCAGAATTCTTATCAGCAGGCACTCGCAGAACTTGCAGCAATGGTTGAGATGGGAGTAAGAATATCAACACAACTGCAGACCTGCCCATTCCCTAACACCTGGCTGTTGTCTTTGAGGAAACCAATTGACTGGTTAAGCTCTTACTTCAGTCAGTGGATGATTAAATTATAGGGCTCTTTCCCCAGCCAGGGAATTAATGGGCCTTTTCTGTCACCTTGAAAAGGAACAAATGTGCCAGCTGGGTTTAGGCACAGGAGTCACTGGGCAGTTGTACCAGAAGGGAAGGTGAAAACAAACTTTAAAATATTCCATATATGTCATAATGCTAAATATATTAAAAAGGCTACTGGTAAAAGATTAAAAAAATGATATTTGGTCACATCTACTGGGCAACAATAAAATAACTCCAAAAACTGCCTACCAAATAAATGCCCCCAAATGTAAACTACAAAGCATAAATAATAATTGCAAATGCTCATTTAATCTTGATGAATACAATGCACCAGTGTTTACTATCTAACTTTTGCTTTGTAGTATAATAAACCTGTACAAACCATTTTATCGGACCTGATCTCTGATTTGTTAACACTTGTAAAAGTAAAAATTGCTATAGCTTTATGTTATGTGACTCTAATAAAACATTGCTTTCTTGATGACAGTGTATGTCATGAAAATATTCCATGATAGTCAATTTAAATGAAGTGTCTATATAACCTGCATAGAAAGTCCCATAAGTACACTAAATCAAATACACAAACCAATTATTAATGCAGGCAATCAACTGTATGATGTCAAGGACTCTAGAGATACTAGATGCAGAAACTGAGTAGAGTATTAGATACATGGTCATGGTGTCATTTTATACAGTTACCACAGGCTTGACGTAAGAAATTTCGTACCCAGAAATTGTTGTTTGGGGTACTGAATTATTCTTGTGGTTGCCGAAGCAATGACCCAATGATTTCCTATTCCTGTAATTAAAATGAAAATTAGAAGGTAAAAAGGTACTTAAATTTCTGTCACCAGCAAAATGAACATATGTTTATCGATGGTCTGTCAAATTTTAGATGAGTTATTTATGTAGGCCAGGTTCTGTCTGACATTAGTGCTCTTTTTATTATATTGTAAACGGGATGTTCTTGGAACAAATGGATTCAAAGTTTTGTTAAAGTCCCTAGGAAAGAAAACAATGGGACAGATTCCAGCAGATAAACGCAACCAAGCATGAAGTAAAGCACAAGAAAACCATCAAGCAATGTAATACATGCATAAAAGGCAGTGCAGAATGATCATATAGGTGAGCAGTATTCACTGAGTATAGACGTAAATAGCAGAATTAGCAATAGATAAGTGCAACTCTGCAGCATAAAATAAAAACAGTATGCTAAAAGGAGCACGGCAAAGGAAAGCAGTCCTGTTTGTTCAAGGCATATAAGTCATAAAATGACACATAGATATGAAGCAAATGTAAAACGAATATATGTAAAGGTTATATAATGTAGATGAATACAAGAAATCACATACTTCTGAAGACTGTTGTGAATCCTTAGCATATAACCTATGTAGAAACCAATACCATCTTAATATGTGGATGTATAATTATGTGAAATTTCAAAATATTGTAGATTCTGCCAGGTAGCTGAGGACATTCAAAAGTCATTTTTTTAAATGAAACTGCTTATTAAAATATAACCACATAACATTGTCATCAATAAATAAAGTCATACAGCAGTACAACAGAAAAACAACATGTAAAAAACAGGGAAAAAAATCAAATAATCTTCATCTGTAATTAGCAATCTATCCACAGTAATCCACCCTTAAACATTCTAAAGCACATGACTAATTTAATGCAGTACACTAATCAATCTAATATTGTAAGCAGATATAGTATATAATCTACATCCTAAGATAAGGGATGGCTAACTGACTTGTGATTTCATTAATTAAAAGCACCAGAACTAATTACAGCCCATGTAGAGAAACGCAATCCAAGTCATCCACTGTGATCAGTGAAAAGGTAAGTATATTTTAAGCTTGCACTGCACTTTTTGAACTGCATTTTGTGTAATTGCTGACTCATTTTTTTACTGTTGTTACTGCTGTGACTATTTTTCTCTCCACTTTAAATTTGTGATACTCTTGCATTTCTTAGTATCAGCTAGATTGAGATCTGCTGAATCTAGACTGTTTGGTTTCATTTGAGCTGTAAAACCAGCCATCTTACATTTAGAGGGCCACCCTGCACCCTTGTGGCAGAAATGTGAGGATCAGGACCCATCTGAGTTGGGGATTGCTGCAATAAGGCTCAGTCTTGGACTTTGCCACTGGTTAGTTTGCTTTAAAACAGTTTAACTTCGCCTGTATAAAAGCATCCCATTTGCGTGTAGCTGCACACTGGGGTTTAACGCTACAGTGAATAGATGTAAATGATTAGGAAGACAAATTTTCCCCAGATATCTACTAAGGAACACTCCTAAGCTTCTCTGCATCTCGAAACACAATGCAGTTGCACACTGCTGCTCAGAGAGCAACTCAGCTGCACATTTAGAGGCATTGACAAAGCTTTCTACCCCTAAACCTCCCATAGATTAATTGATTTTACTAGTCCTACAACAGATCCTGGTCCATCTAGCCCACTCCCCACTACTTATTACAGAATACACCTGACATAATGGATGGGCAGTTTCCCAGCATTTCTCCACTTAGCCTGATTGACATGGGCATCCTGAGGTAATGTAGCAATGTAGAAATTTCCCCATGAATACAGATAACCTATTACTCCTAAAATATACAAATATAATATGTGAGAGATTTATCTATACTATGAATCTGGAATCAGGTTGTTAGCACACACACTCCACCTCTTCCATAAAACAAGCGCACAACACATAAACCCACATACACAGAGGTACTCACTAGAAGTATACCAAATGAACAGAGACCTCCCAAGTGCAAACCCTCTGCACACAATACAGCCCCAACAGTATCAACTACACATAGAAACACACTCCTCAGTGTCTCACCCAATAAGCCCCTAAGGCAAAACACCTCAAAACCAAATGTCTTGGTCAGAGGCGACACCATAGTGAGACACACAGATGTCCCCCTAACCATGCTGAACAAGGAGATGGTCACAGTCAGATGACTGTCAGGTGCCAGGATCTGCCAGTCATGTACGCACTCAAGACTCTCAACAAGTACTGTTGTGACTCTGTCATATTCCATGGTGGAGTGAATGACTTGAGACATACCTCACTAAATTATATGAAGAGAGACATGACTGAGCTTTCAGATTATGTGTCCCAGGCAGGTATGTCTCTAGCCATAAGCAGCATTCTACCTTTACCCAGGATAATGCCACAATACAAACAAAAATGATTGACTTCAACAATTGGCTTAGCTTCTAGTGTCAATCCAGTGGGATCCAGTATCTGTCAGTCTAAGATGATATGGTCGATAGACCACCCTGTTTTGCCAGAGATGATCTTCATCTATCACCTCTTGGCTTTCAGTTATTGGAAAAGGTACTTGCCTCCCACATAGTGCATTTCCTAGGCAATGTCATAAGAACAAAATTCCTTATGTTAAAATATCTTCTAGAGACAAACTCAAGGTTATGCTGATTAATGCTAGGAGTCTAAATAAGGAACTGCTCTCATTGGAAGCACTCCTTACTTTGGAAGATGCTGATGTCTGTGCAGTCACAGAAACATGGTTCAAGGCTACAGAGAGTACCTGGCCATGCAAGGCTGCAATACCTTCTACACATTCAGACCACAAAATGAACATGAAAGAACCAAAGGAGGAGATGTAACCATCTTCATTAAAGATAAATACACATCCATACTGGTTAAACAGTATGACTTCCTAGATTACTCCAAGTCCAAATAACTGTAGGAAAGACCCTTCTCCATGTCATTATTAGCTATACGTCCGCCATCATGAACCACGAAAAACACACTGCCTACTTGGACCTACTTGAGTCACTCACAATACAGCCAAATACCCTGGTCATGGGTGACTTTAACTATCCTTCCATTGATTGGGAAACATATATGAGCAGAAACATGATCTCCCTAAGGTTCCTGGACTTTATTAACACAAATACTCTGGAATAGATAGTCTGCACCCTCATAAGGGGCTCTAATGTCCTTGGCCTAGCACTCAATAACATAGGGGATTGCGGCACTACCCCATGTGTAGGGCTCTCCTTGGTAAAGTCCGATCATAAATCAGTCTTATTTGAAGTAATGATCATAACTAAACCCCCTCAGGAGCAAAAAGATTGAAAATTTTCTCCAAAGCAAACTATAGCCTCCTAAGCGATGGCATAAATAGATTCACACCACCTGCCATCACTGACAGCAATGATTCCTGTACTGAGGTGTACACAAATGCCCTGTATATACACCTATATAAATGTACAGACTCAGCCGTACCTGTACGGATCAAAACAAGGTCCTCATTAAAAAACAAGCCACCCTGGTGGACATCTAACATAAATACATTATACAAGAGAAAGTAACTGCTGTCAAAGAACAAAGGGGAATGCTGTCAGCAGAGGAAGAACACTCTCCACAGCTTGAACAAGTAAATTAGACATCTTGTAAATTCCTCTAAAGCTAATTACAAAAACTAAATTAGCATCCCTAGCTATGGATAATCACAAGCATTCTTTAGCTACACCTGAAATCTAAAAGCGAAGGCCCACCTTTGTGCCAAACTACGGTACAACTTCTACTGAACCTGAGGACATTGCCAACCTGCTTGCAGACAGGTTTGACAAAAACTTCACCCACCTGTCCCCACCAATCATACTTCAAAGCCTACCTGTCACCAGTTCTCTCTCTAGTATCTTCAAAGAGTAAGTCATAATCGCACTCTCCAAGGCCAAAAACACAGCCTTCATGGAACCAGATAACATCCCAGGCTGCTTACTAAATGGTGGAAAATAGGAGTTAGCAGAACCACTGGGCACTTTCTTCAACCACAGTCTAAGTACTGTCTTTGTCTCAACAGAATGGAAAATAGCAACTGTAATCCCCTTGCACAAAGGAGGTCCCTCATCTGAGTATGGGAACTACAGACCCATAAGCCTTACCAGCCTTATCTTTAAGGCCATGGAGAGAATCATCATGAACCTTATCAATAAGGATATAGGAGATCTTCAAACTCTTGACTCGATCCACTTTGGCTTTGTTAAGGGAAGATTAGTCTGTTAAACCTGGTGGACTTTTTGAGGATGTCACCAAAGCTCTGGATAAAAACAAAACAGTACATACTGCCTATCTCAACTTAGCCAAGGCCTTTGACACAATTCCTCACTTAGGCAACATTGAGAAACTCATCCAGCTGGGGATTAACCCAGATATAATTAGATGGGTAGCCAACTGGCTCACCGACAAAACACATACAGTCAAAGTTGGGGATTCCAACTCTACCAGCACACCTGTTACCAGCAGTGTTCCACAAGGATCTGTGCTAGGAACCCTACTGTTTGAATCTATTTCTCAGAAGTCCAGGCAAAAATAGATGGCCTGTGGCTTACCAAGTTTGCTGATGACTGCAAACTGGGTGCAATCGCTGAATCTCCCAATGATCAACATACTACAGAATGGGCTTACACAGACAAATGATTGGTGCCAAAGCAACAGACTTAAACTTAATGCAAAAAATGTATTATCATCCCCTTCAGCAAAAAAAAAAGTCTCTGCAAATTACAATATTAATAATACTCCCCTAAGTTCAAACCCAGTGGTGAGAGATTTGGGAATGCAAGTTGATAGCAACCTTAACTTTGATCATCATGTGTCCACAGTGGTAAGGAAGGCCTTCTGTATTGCGCGTCTCATAAGTAAGGGCATAGCATCCAAAGCTATGGAGGTTCTAACTCTCCTGTACACGTCCCTTATCAGACCAATAATAGAGCACAGTGCTCCCTTCTGTATGTACCTCACCAGATACCTGCAGCAGCTGGAGAGACCTCAGAGGTTTCTTACCAATAAATTTCAGATCCTTCTGCACATGACTTACATGGACAAACTGAAGGCCCTGTCACTGTACTCTGTATTGTATAGACTGCTTAGAGGTGACTTTTGCCTGGTCTACAGAGCAATCTCAGACCCTACCTTAATCAAAATGCTCAGCATCTGCAAACTCTAATGGGACAAGATTCACTTGCGCTAATAACCTTAACCTAGCCTGTGACATTAACAGGACATGCTGGATAGACAGATAAGTCTCCTAGACGTTACCACTCCTTTGGAACAGACTCCCAGTTCACGAAAAACAGAGCTCCTCAATGATCCTATGTAAGTGTAACTTGGACAATTGGATGGGAAACCATAAATTTACCCCGGGGTTTCACTTATGTCCCTCCTGGACAGGGGCAGCTGGTGCTGATCATAGATCTACATGCAAATACAGATTATATATCTTGGTCTGTAAGTGTATAATAAGGCTAGGCTTGTAAAGGCCATAGGGCCAATAACCTAGTAACTTCCTATGATCCCGTGATAAATCAGTTCACCATTTAATTTCTTCTTGTAATTTAAATGAAAAACTGCACCAATATCCATTCCATTTAACCACATCCAACTGATTGCATGCCCATTCTCTAAATTTACAGATTACTGTAAGCATGCCCCCTGACCCAGTTCTAAGGAAGAAATGTCCACTGCTGAAAGAGACATGCTAAGAAAATAGTGTTCACTGCTCTTACCCAGGCTAACTCTGTTTTCCCTAAAAGAACTTCATCTTCATTTAAACCCAAGACTCAAAACCTAGTGTTGCTTTTGTCTGGCAGAGGCATCCTAAGTAGCCATTTCATTGATCTGATCATCAACCTCTATCATTTAGATACCCCTTGGCAATAGTGAATCATATGCATGTAGTCCACTTCATGCAAAAAGCAATGACAGCACCTGGAATCTTTGGACCAGTCTCTTTTGATCTGAAGTGAAATGCTAGTGATAAAATACCTTAGACACTGTAATGTGTGTCAAGTTGTGGCAAATCATTATTTCTGAGCTGCCTTAGACTTCTTACCAATTGGTCTTTTGTCACATCCATTCCCAAAAACTCTTTTACTAATTGGAAAGACTTCTCACAAATAGTGATAAAGAAGATTCATACAGTAAGTTACAGACTCATGAGATGGACAAACCCAGGTTTGACCTTGATACATGGAAAGAATATTGCTGTATATTTGTAACATATGTTGTAATTAAATGATCAGTATAGGAGCTTGGGAATATACAGACTGTTATAACTGGTCTATTTGTATATGATATGTTTATAATATTGTAGTTAAGTTACTTCTTCAGTTATTTCATATTATCATGTAGATAGCATCAAATTTGTTTAACAGGACTGTATTTATTGTGAACAACATGTTGCTAAATAAAGTGCTTAAAAAAGTGAATCAGATAAACAAAACATATTCCACCTCTTGCTTATAGACTCAGGTTGATTGTGAGGGTCCTTCTTTAAGGATACTATATAGATTTTTCATTTTCAGCTTGCCCATGTTATGTTTCCATATATCACTCTGAAGGAAGAGTGATATCAGTCTTCCCTCCAAACTCATCCGGTGTTTAGAGATTAATCTGGTAATGACAGATTACATAAGAGTGATATCAGTCTTCCCTCCAAACTCAGCTGGTGTTTAGAGATTAATCTGGAGATGACAGATTACATAAGAGTGATATCAGTCTTCCCTCCAAACTCATCCGGTGTTTAGAGATTAATCTGGAGATGACAGATTGCATTTGCAAATATTTCCACCAGTGAGCATTATGTTTAGGGAAAGTCTGCATCTCACTGTCAAAAGAAAAGGTCTGCCCATTCTCCCTATCCCATATATCCTTAATAAACAAAATCACAGCAGCCCACCAGTTTATCCAGGAGAGGGTTTTGCCATCAATCTGAAATGGAGTGTAATTCTATAGGAAGGAAAGCAAGGACAGTTTTTCACTACTCCCAACCACTTCTCAAACTGCTGTTCCAACCATAAATCTAATCCTCTTGTATCTCAGATCTTGTAAGGAGAACAGTTGAGCCTCTAGCTACTCTTTCTACTCTTAAAATAGCTTTATGGATAAGCCATGTTCTGAGCTCCTGGCTCTAATATAGAATCAGGATCCAGCTACCAACTGTAACTATGAATGCCCAGAATCCTAAATCCTCTAAATTCATGGGTACAAATGCATCTTTCATCTAATAATCTTTGGTAGTTTACCATCCCATAAAAAGTTGAAAATACTAGTCTGAACTTTTTTAAAATAAGGAGAAAATGTGGCCTGACGCAGATGCCAAATAATGAACAAAATCTTTGGCAATGCACACACCACCTGCACAAAAATCAAACATGCATCACCAGTATCTCTACAATTGTATATCTAAAAATTTTGTGGGATGTGGGATGTGTGGGGGGAGCACAAGTAATGTACACACCCTATGGAGTGGGGGAGAGAGGATAAAGGGAGGTGACACACACAGAAGAAGGAAAAGGAAGGTCACAGAGATGGTGAGCAGACAATGGGTATTTTTTGTGGGAATAGGTCCCTCTTTGTGAAAAGAAGGACAGGTGATTTGCTGAAAAATGGTAGAAGAAAATTGTGTCAGTAATAAACAGATAACTTAAAAGAAGTCCAAGAAAAATGTGAGAACTAGATAAGGAAATGGCCATGAACAGATGTCATGTAAAAATAACTTTTATTACATCATGATTAAGCGCTTTCATCTGTTTGTACCTACTGACTTCTTCAGAATCACACATCAAAACAATTTAAAACATATTGTTTAAACAGCCCTCTTCATAGTTACATGCTCATTAAGAACTGATCAGTTACTTAAAACTAAAACCTTGGCTTGAAACATAAAAGAATACAAAATCACCACATTTAAAGGTACATTAATGCAAAATAGCCAATATATATATATATATATATATATATATATATATATATATATATATATATATATATATATATATATATATATATATATATATAAATGAAACATTATCCCAATAATATTGTGATGATAAAAATCTAATTCTAGAAGAATGAAGTCTTAAAATACTGTCCATTGATATATAATCATTTAATCTGGGGGGGGGGGGTAAAAGTGCATTAAGTCTAATTTGCCCCTCTATCAGGTCATCCCATGGGATTCTTTGGAGATTTTTGATAGTATTCAGACAAAAAAAAATAGAAATTGATGTATCAGATATTTTAAAATATGCTTAAAAAGGGCACTGTGCTTATTTTTATTTTTAATAAGCATTCTAACCAAAATCAATATTTTGCCATTATATTCAATGGCAGGCAGAAGACAACATGGCCAGTGAATAGTGGTTGCTAATGGGGGAGGCTTATTGTGGGACCTGTAACTATGCATTAGCAGGCAATCCTATGCAAATCAGAGGAATGATACTGAATCCCAGATTTCCCCTCAATGTTAGTCAGCACCCAACAAAGTGTAGGACTAGCATGGTTCAAGCCTAAGAGTTAGCTGACATCATGGGGGGGGGGGAGGTGTCAGGCATACTGTAAGCGGATTGGAGCCCTGTGGCTCGGGTTTGCCCTTAGCTCAGCAGAGCTAAGCAAGAGGGTGTGTCTGAGGCTACCTAGCACTCTTTACATTGCCTAAGCGCATGTGCACGCCGCACACCGGGTTTTAAAGGAAAAAAAAGTAAACCAGGAAATAGCAGCTCTGTGCACATTTGAGCACTGTATTTGCACGGCGCACCCCTGGGCTTAAACAAAAAGGCAATGGGAAGGGAAAACAGTAGTAGGAAGGTAATCAAGGAGAACTAGCATAGCTGGCAGGTGAAATGTGTCAGAATCATCCAATTACAAAGGCAGCAGCCCAGCCCAGAACACTGCTATAAACTATGCAAACATCTTTCTGTCTGTTTTTTCTCACATACTCTACACCACCGGTGTATACAAGCAGGGAAATTTTAACAAAAAAAAAAACAACAAAATGATAGGGACTGTAGTAGCTATCATACATCAACATGTGGAAGAAACTAAGGGTGGTGAGGATGAGAATGCTGTCGACCAACCCACAGTGAGGAGACGGAGAAGAGTGTACAGACCCAGGGTAACCTACCAGGGGCTACATGAGCTGGAGATAGTGGAGCGCTATAGGGTGGATAAGGACCTCCTACAGCAAATTGTTGAGGTATGCTGGCCACTCCTGACACACAGAACTAACAGAGGGGAACCCATCCCAGTGGATACCAAGGTATGTGTAGGCCTAAGAATACTAGCCACAGGAACCTTCCATAGGCCAATTGGGGATATCATGGGGATCTCACAGGCATCAGCATCCAGGTTACTCCACCAGTTCCTGGATGTCATGTCAGCACATGCCAGTGAGCACGTATATTTCCACAGCACCTGTGAGGCGTTGGTCAGCAATATGCATCTGTTCCACCAAATAGCAGAATACCCAGAGGTAGTGGGTGCTATAGACTGCACGCACATATGCATCAAAGCACCACCTGGTGAGCAGGGTAGGGTCTACATTAACCGCAAGGGCTTCCCCTCCATCAACTGCCAGGTCGTGTGCGATGCCCAGGGCATTATACTGAATGTGTGTGCTGGCTGTCCTGAAAGCTATCACGACTCCCACATCTGGCATCTGATGCAGCTGTATCAGAGGTTTACCAATGGGGACATCCCTAACGGTCACCTAGTGGGGATGTTGGTTAAGCACTGGAGCCATGGCTGATGACACCCATCAGAAATGCACACACACACTTGAACAAGAACTCCATAATGAGGCACACGCGCAGACCAGAATTATAAAATAGCATGTGTTTGTTATGCTCAAGTCACAGTTCTGGTGCCTGGACACATCCGGTGGAGCCTTGCAGTATTCACCAGCTACATGTACTCATATTGTCATTGTATGTGCCATGCTATGCAATATGATCCTGCGGAAACAGCTGCAGCAGGAACAGCATGGGGCAGGGCCACACAGCCCCTCACCATTGCCAAGGCCTGCACAGGCACAAAGTGACTCAGAGGAGGAACAACCTGAGCCTGCCCCAGTAGGTAGAAATAGGCATGCCCAGTATGCCCTGGCCTTGGCAAAGAGATAACACATAGCACACATACTGACACAGTAGGGGCCCAGGGAAAGCACCTCTCCCTGACTCATTCATGCAGTAAAAGGGATGCCAAACATGACACTACCTGTCCTCAACCATGTATAGGGAGTGTACTATGTGCATCCGACATAGGCAGCCCTCCAGCACCATCCTCAATACTGGCACAGCCACAAGGTAAGTCACTCTTCTTACCAACTGACGAATGGAGTAGTATGTGTTGTTACTTGTATCTATGGTATGGATGTGAGCATGCAAGGGAATCGGGTGGCTGAATGGGATGCCAGCAGATAGTAGACACCTATAGTGTCAGCATGAGATCTGTAACAAATACCGGTGTCAACATAGTAGCCAGTACTACACATGGTGACAAAACCTACTGCAGGAAATGTGCTGGGCCACATGTGTGTCCACATGACACACACATGCCAGTCAGGGAGGCTCACGTACCCAATAACAGTCTCAGCCAGCAGGGCAGGTTTAGACAGACACAAACAAAGGCTTTGATAAGGCCTCTGAATGATGGCTATAGGTAACCTCCACCTCAGGTCTACACAGGCAGACTACAACAGGTCAGGCAGTGGGATGTTAGTTCTGAAGGGTAAGAAGTCAGAAACTGATATGTAGGTCAATCAAACCTAAGACCTGTAGTACACTGATATGCCTCTAGGCAGCATGATAGGTTAGAATACAGAATAAAATGGAGTATCTGACATACCAGTACAGGCATAGCAAATGTGTACAAGTGTCAGGTGTGCCCCCCCACAATCCTATGTAGAAATGTAGTAACAGTCAGGTGTGCCTCCCCAATCTGATGTAGATACATAGTAACAGTCAGGTGTGCCCCCCCATTCTATTTAGAAATGTAGTAACAGTCAGGTATGCCCCCCATTCCTATGTAGACATGTAGTAACACACAGGTGTGCCCCCCCATTCCCAAGTAGACATGTAGGAACAGTCTGGTGTGCCCCCCAATCCAATGTAGACATGTAGTAACAGTCAGATGTGCCCCCCCCCAATCCTATGTAGAAATGTAGTAACATATATGTGTAGGTATAACACCAGTGGAGTACAGATTACTTGAGTTGGCCAAGGTAGCAAGATAGATTGTAGCTTGTGTACAATATGCAGGTATGCATGTGTTAGGTTGGTGTGTGTTTCATATTGTGTGAGAGTGGTAAGTATGTATGCATGGTGAGGTTTGTCCTGGTGGCCATTGCCTAGTACTGTCGATGACAGGGCCAAGTCCTCTCACCTGCAGTGCCAAACACAATGCTGCCCAGTATGACACATTCTAGCAGTAAGCCATTGTAAATGTATGGAGGTAATATGTGTCACCATCTGAAAGATGGACATGGCATGACTGTTGGGCCAGATATACAAGCAGTATACAGGGGAAAGTACCCCAGGCAGACAGTCAGTGTATAATGTGTAACAGTTAAATGGACACACCCTTGGAATTGTACATACAGGTTTGCAGCACATTATCTGGGCTTGTAGTAGGGAATACCAATGTCATCTGGCCAAACACTAGCAGACCACAAAGGTCATAGGAATGATGTATTGAGAAACAGCTGATGTCCCTGCACAAGCCAGCATAAGTGGAATACCACATGCATATCTGTGAGTCAGATGCAAGTAGAGTCCATAGCACACATACACCCAGCTCACCCAACCACCACCACAGGTACCTCTCCTGTCTTATCCCTGCTGTTGGGAATGGGTACAATATGACCCCCACCTGTGTATGGCAATAGTAAAGGAATGCAGCATGCAGTGCAGGTGTCCCATGCAGGTGTGTGCCTAGCTGTAAGCAGCACCCTACCAGCATCCATACCACTTGATCAATACTAACAGAAAGTATTGGCATGAACACCTAGCACCCCAGGGGAATATACTGTATTGCAGTCTGGGACTGTAGGACTGACAGAATGCAATGGCCTGCTACAGCTGGCCTGCATCACTACCAAATGCCCTACAGTCCTCTGCCAAAGGCCTGTGTCTGCCAATGTATGTTATGTCATGGACTCCCAAATAACAACATAACACAGTCTACAGAACCCATATGCAAGGCCATGTGGACAAACCACAGTAACATGTCCACCATGTCCCACTGCATGAACTGTGGACCAACACCAATATACTGCTGTGATAAGGTGATAACTATAGGGAAAGTATCAGAGAATGTTTGCATAATGTATGGAAGAGGATAGAATAATGGGGTGGGGTGGGAGCATGGAATGTGCAAAGTCTGAAACGCAGCCATGTGCACATACTATCCCTGGCTGCAAACACAAGAATGGGTGACTACAAACATGCTCGTAAACCACAATAGGGGTAATGTCCTGACTTATGACCCCTGCCTCTGGGTAATCTGTGTGAATCTGTACAGCTGTGAGGTATTGCCACAGCAAGATAAGGCCATACTGTCACGTCAATCGATGTATAGTTTTGGGATCCTCTGCCAGCATTGTACCAAGGTGCTGAACCAGTTACACAGACCCAGTAGCAAGTGTCTGCAGCTCCCCCTCCAGAATGGCATTAGTCTGCAGGATAATGCAGGCATTTGACCACAATACTGGACACAGCTGGATTCACCCTGTGTTCCCCAGGACATCACTGTGAGCAAAAATGACTACCTGACAGTACTTGATGACATAAAACATCACAGTGTATAACAGTACACATGACTGAATATTTCTGTTAACACCAGGACCATGTAGCAGAAGCAGCACAAACACAATTACCTTGAGTACCCACTATCCCTTGCCCAGTTTGACCCCATATTGTCAACTGATCTACAGATATCCTGCAGAAACAGTTTTCTAGTTGTAGGTGTAGAACACAAAAGCTGCACTGGAGTACACTCTACCTGGAATGGATCCACACATTCAATATAGAAGGTCATACTGGGCATACTCTCACACTTAAAGAAATGAAGCCCATGTCTGGCAACAACAGTGGACCATACATATCTGACAGTTGCAGATGTTAGTGCATACACTCTTCAGTATGCACCAGCCTTGCACACACATTGGATAGGAATACACATATATCCAAGGACAACACACTATAATATTCCAAAAGTACACATACATAGATGTGTGGAAGAGAGTGACAGTGACAAAGAGTCTTCAACCATGAGGCCTGTCCCACCCAGCACATAGCCAAATGGCTACACCCACATGATGTGTAAATGTCACTCACCATAGAATTTGCCTCTGGAATCCCTCAGCATTATATACTCTGTGGTGCTAGTGTTAACTGTGCAACACGACTGCACAAGGCAGTAGTCATCTAGCAGTTGTATACATGTACCTGTGGAATATAAACCTGTGTGTGCCTGAGTGTGGTGTGTCTGCCTCTAGATGAATGGGTTATGGCCCATGCACACACACTGCCCTCCCCATTGCCCTACTATGGCAAGCCTGCTGATGTCAGTCACTTTGAAACACACCTTTGGGGAAGGGATAGCCTAGTAATCCCTGTGGTGTGTCCTATAACTGCATAATGCTGTAGTGTGATAAACTAGTTAGGTAGGTGTTCTAATCCCAGATGTGGCAACTGTGTGCGTATTTGTCTGTGTAGCAATCAATGCTTTTTAGGCTAGTCACACTCACTACAATTCAAATGCCCTACTTTGACATGCCTGCTGATGTCATTTGCTTTGAAATACACCTTTGAAGAAAGAGTAGCCCAGTAATTTCTGTGGTGCATCCTATAACTGCTTAATGCCGTCGTGTGATAAACTAGTTAGGTAGGAGTCTTATTCCCAGACATGGCAAGTGTGGATGTTTGTGTGTGTGTTAGTTTGTCTGTGTAGGGAGCAATGCTTTTGAGGCCATTCACAGTCACTACAACCTCCAGTGCCCTTCTTTGGCAAGCCTGCTGATATCATTCACTGTGAAATACACCTTTGGGGAAAAAGTAGCCCAGTAATTTCTGTGGCACGTCCTATAACTGCTTAATGCTGTAGTGTGACAAACTAGTTAAGTAGGAGTTTTAGTCCCAGATGTAGCAAGTGTGGATGTTTTTGTGTTTGTTTGTCTGTGTAGGGAGCAATGCTTTTGAGGCCATTCACAATCACTACAACCTCCAGTGCCCTACTTTGGCAAGCCTGCTGATGTCATTCACTTTGAAATACACCTTTGGGAAACAAATAGCTCTGTTATCTCTGTGGTACGTCCTATAACTGCATAATGCTGTAGTGTGATAAACTAGTCAGGTAGGAATTCTATTCCCATATGTGGCAACTGTCTGTGTAAGGGGCAATGCTTTTGAGGCTAGTCACACTCACTACAATTTCAAATGCCCTACTTTGGCATGCCTGCTGAAGTCATTCACCTTGATATGCACCTTTGAGGAAGAAATATCCAAGTAATCTCCATGGTGCATTCTAAAACAGCGTAATGCTGTAGTATGATATAGTAGTTTGGTAGGGGCTCTATTCCTAGACAGGGCAAGTCTGTGTGTGTGGAGTATGATGCTTTTGACCCCATTCACACTCACTACAACTCCCATTGACCTACATGCCAACTGATGCCAGACACCTTCACATACCCTTTGCCCATATATTATCTGGATTACCCCTATGGTGTATGTGATACCTACATATTACTGTATTGTGGCAAACTAGCTAGCTAGGAAGTCTATTCCTGACCCTGTCAACTGTGTTAATGTGTGTGAGTCCCTGAGAGAGTGTGGCTGTGTTGACGTGGACACCTGTTCATCTGGACAGGAACATGTACTACACCTACCGTATTGCTCCTATATCACTGTTGCAGATGTCACTCACCATCAGATATACCTTTGGACAGCTCTCCAGCATGTAAGTTAAGTGGCACATGCAATAATTACATAGATAGGTGACAGCAATGTATAGTCAGTCAGGGGTATGAAACCTTGTACTGGCTGGTGTGTGACAAGCATGCTTAGGCTTTACTCTCCTATCCCCTCTCTGACTTACTTTGTCTATGTCTGTCTCTCTCACTCCCTCTCTGGTGGATGGGTGCTTTGCTTAGGCAGCAGCTTGTGTTTTGTAAGTGATGCTCATGATCAGCTGATGGCCTCTGCACGAATTGCAGTTCTCCTCTAGCTGATTGCATGTGTAACAGCTGTGGTAATATTCCCATAGCCAATTGCATGGAAACACACTCCAATATCTAGGAAAATCATATGGGTGTTGGGCCTTTTCATTCAGTGTGAGCAGGACCTCAATTTGGTGTTTGGCAAACAGCATCACAGATGGTATTGGGATTTACCTCTAACAACATACACTGTGAAGACAGGCCAACAGACAGGAGGGGGATGTGCCAGACATGACTACAGAATGGTAAATGTTGCTCTTCTGTAATGTCGATTTAACAGGGTGTGTGTGGATATGACTGGTCTACAAGATTTAATACCTATCATGACAGTGTTATGTGTTTGAGGAAACTCCCACCTGTAGGGTTATCTGCAGACTAGGCAGTGTGGAGAGCCTTATGTTTCTTGTGTTACTCACAGAACACCTATCTTAGACCTGCAGAAGCATAGTCTGAGGATTGCAGTCAGTACATGGTGACAGCCATGAGAGTTACTGACTTCATATTCCTCATAGGACATATGTCACAACAAACCCTAATGCAATTGTTCAATACTATTCAATATATGTACTGACAGATATATTGGAAAAACAACAACTGTCTTCACAGCTGTCGTGGTGCAGTGGTTAACTGTTGTGACTATAGTGTACAGGGTCCTGGGTTCAAGTAAATGTATGAAGTTATCACAGCAACGTGCCAATACTGGCCCAGTGTTTGTGGCTCCAGCCACAAGTCTGTCAACTTTTGTACATATGTCATGCAGTAAGAAGTGCATATGTTCTGTACACCATTATTTATTGACAACATACTTGATAATAAGTCAGTCAGATATCAGACTGCTAGACATGTTATGTATAGTGGGGATTATTTCTGAGGACATAACCCGGGCAGTCTGCGATTGTGTGTACAATGCTGAGGTCTGTGTACTTATGGAGATTGTTGACAGTATGTGTATTGCACATATGTACCTTGGGCTGTGCACAAACTGTGGTAGATGCCCTAGTTTTTGGTCCTGTTCTATCTGATGTTATATGCTGCTCCAGTGTATGGTACCCTATCAGCTCACATGTCTGTAGGGCCAAACACACACGTGTCCCATACCACAGACAGGCATCGGACCACACTGTGTCATGACCCAGTTTATATAGGGTTAGTGTGTGAGTGGCACATATGAGGATGGTGTTTCTCAGACAGTCCATATAGTGTCATATTAAGCTTGCGTACCCTATGTGGCTGTGGTTGTGTTCACATTGGCTGTGGGTATGCCCTTTCTCACAGGTGTCTGTTACTCTGTGCTGTGACATGCGTGTAGGGCCTGCTATATTTGCAGGTACATGTGTATTCCCCCATACAAAATGTAGTCCAGTGTTGTTGCAGTCTGCCTGTAGTTTGCACAGTGCTATGTGACATGCCTAGCAGCTTGGTGTAATTACCCAGTATGCTATTATGTCCAGTTATTTTCAAGATATACTGCTGCCAGGCCACCATAACTGTTTTGTATTTCTGACAAAGCAGTGGGATTCTGTACAGATGTATGTCACTAGCTACTGGGGCTACTGGGTAGTATGTGGAAATGTGACTTCTGTACCACCAGGTATTATGTGTCAGGACAGACTGGTGTGTGCATAAACTGTGTGGGCATATGTAGTCCAGTATTTACGTGATATACCCATGTACATTGCTGTTAACATTCACATTGTCATGTGTGGTCCACGTCTCGCATGATGGGAATCCGTGTACACCTCTGGACTGACCATAGAGTGCCATACTGCCCACATATATTGGTCACATCTCTGCTGTAATCCACAGGATCATTACTGTGCTAACACTGGTACTGTACTATGATGTCCTTAGGATGTCTGTCAGTAGCCAATAGCATACATGTCAAAAGCAGATGTGATCTCCCACCCACAACATGTCTGTTAAGTCAACCCCTGTTATAGTAGCAACAGTTTACATATATACCTGCAATGCATACATGACATCTCCTTGTACTAAGAGGTTGGGACTATTGGTGCTGAGGTAGGACTCCACTCCATGTTCTGGACATATGGTAAACATATATGTGTGTGTATATATATATATATATATATATATATATATATACATATATATATATATACATATACATATCTACATACATATATGAATATATATATGTACACACACACACACATTTATATATATATATATATATATATATATATATATATATATATATATATATATATACACATATACAAACTCAAATATATACATATACACAGCTATATATGTCTACACATATACAGATATATAGATATATATACACATATATTTATGGATATCTACATATATATTGACATAAATAGGTATATCTGATTAGATATGTATGCACATATAGTTATAGATATCTACATCTATATCGACATAAATAGGTATATCTGTACACATAGGATGTGCATACATATATATATATATATATATATATATATATATATATATATATATATATATATATATACAGAGAGATCTAAAAATGGCCATATATATGATGCACTCTACCGATGTGTAGAAATACATATGTATGAATATATATATGTGTATGTACATGTAGACATATATCTACATATGTATATATCCATATCCTTGTCATGTTTAAACATCGCGGTTGTGTATACCTTCTCAGATGTATCTCACCTTAAGTATCTGATATGTTTATATTTAGAGATAACATATGTGATGCAACAGTAATATCAATAAGTACTACACAATTGTGGATGTCAAAGCAATTGTTCAATACTATTCAATATATGTACTGATAGATATATTGGAAAAACAACAACTGTCTTCACAGCTGTCATGGTGTAGTGGTTAACTATTGTGACTATAGTGTACAGGGTCCTGGGTTCAAGGGCTGTGTGTTTTATTGCTGGGCAGAACAAGGGCTGTTGGATACAGAGTGGTTAAGGCAGTTTTGAGCAGCTTTAAGTGGGTTTACATGGAGGTAAGCAATGCTAACTTCTGGTTACAGTTTCTTATACTGATTTAGCTTCTCAACTGCTTAACTTGTGTAGGCATTGCATACCCCCATGCAACCAGGATTAAACCCACTTACTGCTGCTTAAAAGTGCTTACTCCCACTTACCCCGTGCTAATTTCTTTAAAAGAAATGAGAAAGGGTTGATGGGAAAGTTGTGAAAAAGGGGCACAAAGAGAGATAGACAGTAGGGAAAATAGCTATGGATTTGCAGGAAAGGTGTAGGGAAGGTCTATAGCTGCCCATTTCTTCTACAGGAACAGCTGTGCATATACACTGAATTTGAGATAGATTTGGACACTCATACCCCTGAGAGAGGGGTGAGGACAACAATAATATGTTGTTAAGCCAATTAGACCAGATTACATGTGTCCAGTGGACATGTGTGTGAAATGGACAGCTATGTATGGGGCAAGATTTTGTTTTTTGGGAACATATTGCCCTTTTTTCAGGTGATAGTGGGATGTTGGGGAGGGGTAGTAGGTATATTTGGGGAGGTAGGTTGGGTAGATTAACAGACAAGACAAACAAGATGCATACAGGGACGGTATATGACACATGTAGGGGTAAACACTTTGATGGGGAGGGGTGTTGGGAAATCGTAAGCGCATGACCCCCTTAGTGGAAACAGCGGGACTGAGGTAACCACCTACGGGCAGTCACCACTGCACCTTCACAGCCCCAAAGGTGGCTGCACTGGGGATTGAGTAGGAGGGCCAGGACGACCTTCTAGTTGCAACACACAGCCCTCAATCTGGTGCAGCAGATCTCCGTCCTCCCTGCGGAGTTCGCTAATCACCATGACCCGGACCTGGTGATGGGTGACAGGTTCCTTTCAGTGCCCACTCCCGGGGGGGGGTGAGCCACATCCCCTAAGGCAGTTCCACCCGAAGGTGGTGCAGGTCCAATGGATGAGGAGGTCTCAGGTTGTGCCCCAGACATGCTGGGACCCGGTGCCACGGCCAGCTGAGGTGGGACAGGTAGGTCTACCGGGACTGGTCTTCCCAAACGTGCTATAGTGTTTAAATTTTAGCAACATATGTGGGTTGGTAATAGTCAACACATTCCAGGATTAGGTGTAACAGCATGCATAGATATTCCCATTAACCCAAACACCAGATACGGAACAGTTGCATAGCAAATAGAACACATGCATATATGGGACCACAGTGGTCATTACAACAGCATGCAGGTACATTGATGGAAGCATGCCACCAATGTGGGAGTATTTCAACATGGCACATGCATAGTAACAAATTTAAATAATTAATAAACAATAGGACATATGTCCCAACAGTAGAGTTAATTCAGTACATACCAATTGAGTTGTGTATTTAGTTTATTGTTGCAGATATGGTGGGAGGGACAGAAAGATGTCAATTAACAACTAGTATATTTCTGTAGTTCACATTACTTTCCTATTCAGTGTTGTGATCTGTACCTTACAGGTATTAGTATACTACCCTATTGCTTTAGTTTGGACAGTGGTATGGCTGTCGACAACTATATACATGAACTGCATTGTACCTGCAGTATACACCTCGTACCTGGTATACCTGTGGAGGTATTGTTTGTTAACACTACCTAACTGTTTCTACACATACTCCCAGATTCCAGGTTGATGTTATGCGCATACCTGTCGATCTCTTTTTGCACACACTCTGGGCATGTCTTCACCACATGCAGGTGAACCGGGACATATTTCGACTATTGCCAATAAACCTTTAGTGACTTGTACAATTACGGGTTTATTTTATTTGACATTTCCCAAATATGTACAGGTCTGACAGTCAGTTATATGACATGAAATGCTGCCTACATGTCAGAAAGTAGCACACTGATATGGCAGGGGGACAGGGTAACAGTGCTTACTACAACAGTACTATTAAGTGGTTGCAACTCTACATTACCATATGATACCAGAGTGAACACATGCAGTCCAGCAGTAAGACCTTTATTGTCAGGCTAGTATGCTTTTATTTACATACAACCTATATGAAACTCTTCCTGCCCTATTCTCTGGTGTATGCAGTACATGCCTTAAACATCACAGGTTTTATACAGGCAATTAACTTACTACTACTTTCAGATGTATTTCCTATGACAGTACATGCAAGAGTATTACTAGCCTGCCTCGCATCGCAACTGCTGCAGTCTACAGCCATGGGCTTCCTGGTTCGCATCCTGCTCACCTGCCACTGTAAAAGACATAAGAGGAATATTTAGCCATACCTATCCATAATATACATGAGCAGGCAATTATTAAACTGGTTGTGGATTGATATTTACACATGGCTGGGACATCCCCCGTCCTCCTAGCCTCTTGGATCCACTGATCCAAGAGATCCCCCTTTCTCCTCTTCAGGTCGGCATAGTGAAGCCTGACCTGTTCACCAGTTTGGGGTATGCCAGTGGCACTGGTGAGGTCACGGTCGAGATGGTCTCAGACTTCCACTTTATATTGGGAACTTTGGTACTGGCCCTGCAGCAGTCTCTGGTCATGGTCTTTTACAAGGAGTCCTGCCACGACTCTGGACTCCTGGATGCCCCAGTGTTGCGCCCGAAAGTGCACACTCTCTCCCATTCCAGACATAGTGCCTACAAGGGGAAGCTACAGCCTGTTATGAGATGTATTCCCACCTGTTGAGTTTAAATAGGGCCAGTTTCCCACACATTGCCATGACTGGATGGTGTTGAAAATGCTAAGCTATGGGCAAACCTGCTTATCTAAGGCTGGCATTGCTTAAAGGGGTATACCAATGGGCAGACTGAGTTAGCTGGCCTACACATTGCTTACCCCTACTAAGCTGGGCTGTGCAATGCTTAGCATTGCTTAATATTTACTTTGTATTATATTTGCATTTTGGCATTGATTTATTATTCATTACATGTTATATATGTGTTTGGTATCCATGATTCATGTGTATGTACACTGTATGGGGTCCTTGTGTTTATTAAGGGATTTCAACACTTTATTACAATGACACCTCACATCTGGGCTTAATGCAGTACTCCAGTTCACATATTTATGTTATACAGTATAAAACTGTATATAGATTCCTTTCACATGTTCAGTTTGTAATTCCTATAGTGAGGATCTGTTTGGTGATACCGCAATCTTATGTGCTGCTGTGATGGCTTAGTGGTTAACTACTGTGACTATAGTGTACAAGATCCTGAGTTCAAGACCTACAAAGGCTGTTTATTTTCTTTCTGGCCAATACAGTGGCTGACGCATACAGAGTGATTAAGGCACTTTTAAGCAATTGTAAGCGGGTTTGCGTGGGTTTGCATGAAGGTAAGCAATGTTAACCTCCGGTTAAATATGCTTACAGAGAGTTAGCTTAAATATTGCTTAACCTGTGTGCACATTGCTTACCCCCATGCAAATGGGCTTAAACTCACTTACTTCTGCTTAAATATGCTTACTCCAGCTTACTACTGCTTAAATATGCTTACTCTTGCTTACTAGTGCTTACTCCAGCTTACCACCACACTAATTTAGATAGTAATGTCTAATGTTCTTGGGAAGGTGGCGGATTTGGAAACTGTATGGATTTATATTTCATTACACATTTTACCTTCCATTTGTATCCCTGATTCCTGTGTACATATACTGTATGGGGCACTTGTGACTATCTGTGGACTTTACAACATTATGACAATGACACCTCACATCTGCATTTAATGCAGTATTCCAGTTCACAAATATATGTTATGTCATAGTTTATGCAACAAAATAAATTGATCATAAAGTGATTTGACATAGGAAATGGATAGCACTGGAGTGGGACTTGAAAACGGGATTGACTGCTCATAAGGTGAATGCTCTGCCCACTACACTATTGCTGTACTGCTTCATTTGTATATATCTTGCTTTTTATCCTCTTGCACCATTTAAACTGCATTAATCATAGCTAAGCGATGGGCAAATCTACACACCTATGGTTAAATTTAATGTGTTTTATAAAAAAAAAAACACTTCTTTATATTTAATGTTTTAACTATTGCTCTTGTAAACTTGAGGGGATGTTGCTGGGGGTGTGCGAACACCTATGAGTAGTCTCACTCATTCTTATTCATACACTGCTGTTCTTCATTAGATGGGCATGTATATTCTGAGAGCTCTGCTCTCAGACATGCCTCCTGCACTTGTACATGCTCCGTGTCCATTTAGGAGCTCAGGAAGCATGCCTTCATTGATATGCATGGCGTGCTGCCATCCTGCTCCTAAACGGCCGCTTCCGTGCCGAACTAAGCTCGTCCTGCATGGAAGGATAGTGAATCTGGGGGATGGAGCTTATTATTTACAACAACATTCTTCTCCAGAATATGTTTGCATTGTAAGCAAAAACCACATCTAAATGTACCCACTCTTTTGTTGGTAAGTTGCATAGGAATTATATCTACCGACTCCCAAAACTGCTTCAGGTATTTCCCTTTTCTAAAGACCACACGTGGATTTCCTCCCAGTATGTTGGTTACATTATCAAAACAATAAAAAACTTCTCCAATTACTCTTAAGAATATGAATAATATTTAAGTCGTCAACTGTGTAGGTAGTAACCATGGAAATGGGGTAATCGTTACAATCAAATATTTTATTACTGAAGATGTTACCATAACTATCACCCCTAAGTAATGGTTTAAATATCACCATTCTTCTTTTCAAGGTATCAGTATTGAAAAGGTGATCATGAACATTAAAGCTAGGAAAGAAAAGAAACTTCAGCAGTACAGGAATGAATATCTAAAAGGTCTCGCTTATCCTCAGCCAAATTTTCATGGCAGTTCTGTACAAGCTTTGGAAAAGTTAACCTGTTCACTGATCTCCAGTGATGCATGAAGATGATTTTCCTCCTTTAGAGCAGGTCCCTTTAAGGCAATTGGAGAGACTGCAGAACCAGAGGAATGTACAATGGAGACAGCAGAAACAATACTGGTCAGAAGAAGGGTACTGTATACGACAGAACAACTTAAGAGCCAGTCAGGGCAGGATGAGGAGCTAAGTTGGGCAATGTTTTCCATGGACTCTGACCCCATTAATGTTGAGGACGATGGACCTTACATTAGCATAAATACATCAGGTGACTTTCAATAGAACAATTACACTATGAATGAGTATAGGCAGGGTTATGCAGACCTGCTCAGTAAGCTCCATACTTTTGTCTCTACGTTGAGTTCAAGAATTGACAAACTTATTATTGACAAAATTATATTTTAGGAAGCTTAATTTAAAATTGATCTTTAAGGACAAATGTGTTGAGGAATTTGTATTACCCCTAAGTAATGGTTTAAATATAACCATTCTTCTTTTCAAGGTATCAGTATTGAAAAGGTGATCATGAACATTAAAGCTAGGAAAGAAAAGAAACTTCAGCAGGACAGGAATGAATATCTAAAAGGTCTCGCTTATCCTCAGCCAAATTTTCATGGCAGTTCTGT
Organism: Protopterus annectens; assembly: GCF_019279795.1. Classification (NCBI taxonomy): domain Eukaryota; kingdom Metazoa; phylum Chordata; order Ceratodontiformes; family Protopteridae; genus Protopterus; species Protopterus annectens. The sequence continues at coordinate 442,438,096 of NC_056741.1, read as the reverse complement.
ACAAGCTTTGGAAAAGTTAACCTGTTCACTGATCTCCAGTGATGCATGAAGATGATTTTCCTCCTTTAGAGCAGGTCCCTTTAAGGCAATTGGAGAGACTGCAGAACCAGAGGAATGTACAATGGAGACAGCAGAAACAATACTGGTCAGAAGAAGGGTACTGTATACGACAGAACAACTTAAGAGCCAGTCAGGGCAGGATGAGGAGCTAAGTTGGGCAATGTTTTCCATGGACTCTGACCCCATTAATGTTGAGGACGATGGACCTTACATTAGCATAAATACATCAGGTGACTTTCAATAGAACAATTACACTATGAATGAGTATAGGCAGGGTTATGCAGACCTGCTCAGTAAGCTCCATACTTTTGTCTCTACGTTGAGTTCAAGAATTGACAAACTTATTATTGACAAAATTATATTTTAGGAAGCTTAATTTAAAATTGATCTTTAAGGACAAATGTGTTGAGGAATTTGTATTACCCCTAAGTAATGGTTTAAATATCACCATTCTTCTTTTCAAGGTATCAGTATTGAAAAGGTGATCATGAACATTAAAGCTAGGAAAGAAAAGAAACTTCAGCAGGACAGGAATGAATATCTAAAAGGTCTCGCTTATCCTCAGCCAAATTTTCATGGCAGTTCTGTACAAGCTTTGGAAAAGTTAACCTGTTCACTGATCTCCAGTGATGCATGAAGATGATTTTCCTCCTTTAGAGCAGGTCCCTTTAAGGCAATTGGAGAGACTGCAGAACCAGAGGAATGTACAATGGAGACAGCAGAAACAATACTGGTCAGAAGAAGGGTACTGTATACGACAGAACAACTTAAGAGCCAGTCAGGGCAGGATGAGGAGCTAAGTTGGGCAATGTTTTCCATGGACTCTGACCCCATTAATGTTGAGGACGATGGACCTTACATTAGCATAAATACATCAGGTGACTTTCAATAGAACAATTACACTATGAATGAGTATAGGCAGGGTTATGCAGACCTGCTCAGTAAGCTCCATACTTTTGTCTCTACGTTGAGTTCAAGAATTGACAAACTTATTATTGACAAAATTATATTTTAGGAAGCTTAATTTAAAATTGATCTTTAAGGACAAATGTGTTGAGGAATTTGTAGGAAAAGTGTTTTTAACCTACCCCCTTTCTTCAGACTTGGTTTTGTTTGAAAAATCAAGTTAAGAAAAAGCGCCAAACGTCCTTCAAGGTCCAAGCTGCACCAATACAAACAAAATTGCACAAAAATAAAAAAAACAGCAGAACCACCATGGCTAATGGCATCAACTTTAATAAAAGAAAAGCGCTTTCACATTTCCAAGTAAACGCTTCATCAGATCTGAAAACAACAGCTCAAATAGTATATTAAATACGCAAATACAACCAATCCCGATCACATTCTAAAATCATGACCAATCAGAACACTCTCTAATTGATTCAATTAAATAAATCAATAAATTAACTTACATCCCTCTAAAGCGGGCTTTAGTGGAACAGATCCATTTAAACCTGGATATCTATCTGCTTGCAACTTTAAAATCCATAATAATTCAGCTTTTTCTGTATGATTCACTAAATCACCCCGTGTACAGTTAGGATACACATATTGTAGTATTCTAAAAGAGAAAATGTGTCCTTGATGTTCTATATTATGTTTGGCTAGTGCATTTTTAATGTTGCCTTTCTTAATGTCATATAAGTGCCTCATTGCTTTATCTTTTAACTTTTTATTAGTTTTTCCTACATAGAAACTTGTGCATGAATTACAAGTAGCTAAATAAATAACATTTTCAGTGCAGCAGTCCATGTAGGCATGAGGTTTAAATGTAGAATTCAATCTTGGATGTTCATATACTTGTTCCTTAAAAATAAATGCACATGCAAGACATGCTCAACAGGCATAAGTACCAATTCTTGTAGATGTTATGTTGACTGTATCATTTTTTTTCATTTTCCCACATAATTGTCTCTTTAAATTCAGAGCATTCTTATAGAAAACATGGGAAATTCACCTACACAGGACACTGTTTTCTCATCTATTGTTAAAGATTTCCAATTTTTACATATAATATTATAGATAGGATGTATGTATTTCATACCAAATCTTACCTTACAATCATTATTCATATTACTATACTCTATCTGTCTATCAGTGGAGGGTTTTTGTGAATAAAATGGTTTATATATATTTTTCCTTCCATCACAAACCAATTTCTTATTCACATCCAACATATTCTTACCATAGCCTCTTTGCATAAAGTTATTAGTCATACTTTCTATAGTCCTCTTAAAACCTGTTTTAAGGGTACATAGCCTATTAGCTCTCATATATAGTCCCTTAACTATATTAGGATAAATATGTCTGTAATGCATACTATCCCTAGTTACTAAACTGTTTTTCCAGCATTGTGTGATATAGGGAGGAATTTCAACCACCCATATGATCAAATTCAAAATGTACATCTAGAAAAATCAATTTTGGTATTCGAGCATGTCATAGTAAATTGTAAGAAAATGCTGTTTAAATAAGTCACAGACATTTCTAACTCATGTTTTGAACCCCACCCCATAAAATAAATACATTGTCTACAAAATGACGATAAAATAACAAATGTTGGGTAAACCCATTCATGCAGAATACTTTTTCATCCGTGCATCTACTTAAAACCAAATTGGCATATGAGTTTGTGCATGGAGTACCCATTGCTGTAAGTAGATTACATCTGCATACATAAAAACATTATTTTTTTAAGATAAGGTCTAACAGGATGCATATCGTGTTTACAGTCATAGTCATAAATTCACTCCTATAGGTCAGCACATACCTTAATGCTTCAGTACCAAATTCATCTGGTATAGATGTAAATCATCTTTTTTATATCCAAAGTTACTAATAATAAACCCAAACTGTTGCCCTTTTGATTTAAAACCTCATATAAATCATTTAAAATTTGTTAGGTATCTTGCAAAATATAAGGAAACATAGGTATAATTGTGTTCAATCTTTTTTCAATGAAAATCGAACAAGGTTGCATCACCCAGACCTCTCCACAAATGGGAGTAGGGGTGGGTTAGTGGCATCCTTATGTAGCTTTGGCAATACTTTAATTGTCGGAATAACAGGATACGTAACATAAAGAATGTCATACATAGATTTCTCAATGGATCTGTTCATCAAAAGTTCATATAATACATCATGAACATATTTAATGATGTCCCGTATTTTCATTCTAGTTAGGTTTCAATAAATAATTCTGTTTGGTACAATGAAGTTATGGTCAAAATGCTCAGTGACAATAGGTTTTATTCCATAATTAAAAATAATAGGACTAAACAAATAGAATTAAATATTTTATGAATTTTGGGTAGCTTGCATGAACAGAAGTTGGAACACAAAGAATTATTAGAATATTTTATACATAAGGATCCATTGTTACCCATTATACAGGGGCTTCCAAAGCTCCACAAAGACAACTCAAACCCACCTTTGTGTCCTATAGTAGCAGGGTGCAATTGGTGTACATAACTGATATCAATTTATTTAGAGAAGTATTTAAGGCCCATTTTGAATGAGATTGTACATATCTTAAATGATACACAATTCCTAAGTGATTTGTATATTTTCTTGGAACAGTCTACTTTATCTGATAACAATGTGATCTTAGTCACCTTGGACGTGGCATCTTTGTTTACAGTCATACCCAATGATTTGGGCATAGAAAGTGTTTTGAATTTTTTGAGGCTGTGTTCTCAAGTAAATGAAGAAGAGTGTAAGTTGATTAGTATTTTACTGAGATGTATGATGGAAAACAATGTGTTTTTATTTAATGAAACCATTTATTGGCAGCAGAATGGCATAACTATGGGCACATTATGTGCCAATAGCTCCGCCAATTCCGTGATTTCAATGTGTGGGTATGATCATATTCAACTGGGACCTTATAATGAACAAGTTGTTTTTTATAGAAGGTTCATGGATGATTTGTTTCTTTTATGGAATGGAACAGTCAAAAAATGTAATGAATTTGAAGCGTATATTAATAATACTACTATGTTTTTACACTTTACATCTAATATCTCATTGTTTAAAGTAAATTTTTTAGATGTTAGTATAGAAAGAGATAAAGTGGATGGTTTATTTACTAAGTTATATAGGAAACCCTTTCATGTCAAGCATTTGTTATCTAGGAATAGCATGCACCCCTGCATATTTTTGATAATGTGGTTAGGAATCAAATATTCAGAGCTTCAAGGCTAAATGTTAGGGATGGTGATTTTGATGGTCAACTTGCAACCTTATACACGGAGCTAGGAGAAAGGAGCTATAAAACCCAAAATATATTGAGAAATATAGATGAAGTAAGGTCTTTGAGATCTACAATAGCCAAACTATATTTTTCAGGTAAGAACAACCAAATTTATAAGAATAAACAAACCCATTTAAACAACAAAATGAGGGTTCCTTTGTATTATTTAACAGATATTTCTACATATATGGAAGTGATTAGGAAGCATTAGGCGGTTCTCACTACTGACAAAGATATTTGTAAGCTAATAGATATTAGACCTAGATTTCTGTTTAAAAATATGAAATCATTGAAAAGACAATTGTGTCATCCAAAGATTAAATCTATAGAACAGAAAGTTAAAGTTACTATGCCTTGTGGCAAGTGTTTAATCTGTCAGTATGTTGACAGTAGAGCACAGTTTCAACATCCAGATCAGAATAAAAATTATTAGTTCAATATTTTTTGCCACTTGTAGCACAGCACATGTTGTTTACCAAACTCACTGTCAAAAATGCTCAAAATTTTATGTAGGGAACACAGATAAGGCATTAAGAGAAAGAATCAAAGAATACATTTATCATATACAAAAAACAAGTAAAGTAAGTGCCCTTTCTAAACATGTACTAGCAACAGATTCTGAACACACCTTTAAGTTTATTTTATTTATTTATTTATTTTATTTTACATTTGTTGACCGGGATAGTCCGACTGGATGCATGTCCATTTTCAGCGGAGGCCCGGGGAGAAAAGCTTCAAGGGTAAGCAGATACAGCATTACATAATACCAGCATTACATATTACAAACAGACTATTTACAGAGATTACATAAGTAAGCAAGTTAAACAAGTTCCACAGGTTACAGTTAGTCCTGAGCACAAGTCAGGATTAAATTAAATTACACAGTAAACTGGTTAACAGATTTTTACACATTCGAGTTAGCCTGGCTTGATACATTGCCATAGCCAGTTAAGTGACAAATGTTGTTTGAGTCTAGTTTTAAATTGACCTAAGGTGGAAAGTAAGATAATATCAGCTGGAAGAGAGTTCCAGGATCTACTTACAGAGTTTGCAAAGAGAGAATCACCGGCTGTGTTATTAATTTTGCTAGTCTGAATTAGTAGTTTGTTAGAGGATTGAAGCGGTCTAGGATTGTTATAGGGGGTGATAATATTTTTAAGTGCAGGAGTATTGTCCGGATTATAGAGGATTTTATAGGCCATAATCAGTTGGTTATACTGGATTAGGCTAGGTAGTTCAAGCCAACCAAGCTGATTTAGATTGATGCAATGATGTGTCCTAAAAGGCAGCCCAGTGGCAAACCTGGCAATGTGGTTGTAGCAAATTGAGAGTTTGTTAAGGACAGTCTTGTTCAAATTCAAGAGTAGAGGGATGCATACAGAAGGGTTGAAAGAAGGTGAGAGCGAGCTATGGCAATTTTAGCTGGAGGGTTAGGAAGGCTTTTATTCTGTAAAGTGACCCTAGTTTTTATTGATGGTTTTGATAGTTTGGTTAACATGTAGGTCAAATTTGAGATTATTGTCTATGATGACACCTAATAGTTTTGTAGATGGGTCAGGGAGATTATTGTGCCATCATTTGATTTTATGGTAAAGGTGAAAGCGGTAGACCCACGTGTTGGTGAAAATAACAGCATTTTAGTTTTTTTTGGGATTTAGGATCAGACAATGTTCAGAAAGCCAGTTTTCTATTGTATTAAAGGTGGTCTGGGTAGCTGACCATAACTCTACTGAAGATGTGGCTGAGCAAATCAGAGTAGAGTCATCAGCATATTGGATACAGCTGACTTTTGGGATGACAGTATAAAGGTCGTTAATGAAGATGGAGAACAGCAAGGGCCCTAGTATAGAGCCTTGTGGTACTCCGAGGGTGTTAGGTAGAAGGTTAGAGAGTTTGTTCTGCCAGAGGACAGCCTGCTGTCAACCATTCAGGTAGGATTTAAACCACTGGAGGGCTCCAGTATCTAGACAGAATGTTTGCAGGGTGTGGATTAAAAGTTGGTGATCAACCATATCGAATGCCTTGGAAAGATCCAAAAAGAGGGCTGAGGATATATAATTATTGTTGCGATTATGGTTTATGGTGTTAGTAAAGGCTAGGAGGGCTGAATTAGTGCTGTGATGAGGACAGAAGCCATGCTGAGTGTCTGCCATAAGGCGATTTTGGATTAGGTGGTGCATGAGTTGTCTATGAATACATTTTTCCATAATCTTTGCAAGTGGAGAGAGTATAGCTTTTGGCCTATAATTGGAGAATTCAGTAGAGCTGCCTCCTTTGTGAAGTGGGATTACATAGGATAATTTCCAGATGGTGGGAATTTTAGCTTCTACTATTGTTCGATTGATTAGTATTGAGACGGGGTAAGCAATAGCATCAGCTGATTTTTGTAGGTACTCAGCAGGGAGTTGATCAGCAGAAAGTGTAGTGGGTTTTAATTTTATGATCAAGGTACGGATAAGTGAAGTGGCGACTGGTTGGAAGCTGAATGCAAGTAGGTTTCTAGGGGTGCTACTTTCAGGACCAGGGGAGCCAGGAGGTAGTTGGCTAGCTAGGGCTTGAATTGTCTCAGTAAAGAATTGGTTAAAACCATCAGAAACATCTTCAGGGGTTTTATCAATAGTAGCAGCAGGGATTGGGGTTGAAGTTTGTCCAGGATGTAGTAGATTATTTAAACCTGCCCAAAACTTCTGAGGGTTATTTTGATTTACTGTCTGTAAATTACAGTAGTATCGTTTTTGTCTTGTAAAATTGATTTTTTGGTTTCGTTCCTGGATTGCCTGTATTTAATGTGATCTTGAGGGTCTTTAGAAGAATGCCATAAAGCCCATGCTTTGTTTCTAAGGGTGATTTTGAGTTTAGACTCTATAGAAAGCCATGGTGCAGTTTTTGCCTTGGTTCTCTTTGAACGAACAGGTGCATGTAAATCAAGGATCTCAAGGAATTTGTTGTTAAAGTATGCTACTGCTTCCTCTAAGGGGAGGTGTTTTAGAATAGACCAATTACATGAGTTTAGTTCTTGTTGGAATTTGGCAGGGTCAAAGTTTTTATTGTTTCTAACCTTTCTGAGTAAGGGTTGTTGGGAATTAATGGTTTTGTGCTTAATTACATATGTGAGAAGGTGATCGCTTAGGCCATTAAGGAGGGTACCAGAGGTGTACAGTTGGGGGTGACTGTTTATGAGTACTCAGTCAAGTATACTTTTTTTTGGTTGGGTTTACCTATCCTGTTAGGGGTGGATATGATTTGTGTAAATGCATGCAGGTTAATATGGGTGGTTGGGGATTCTAAGGAACAGGTGCCACAGTCTATGTTAAAGTCTCCAAGTAGTAGGGTTTCTTGGGGGTAGTGACATGATAACCAGTGCAGGATATCTTCAAATGTAGATATATTGTTACCTGGGGGAATGTACATACAGATGATATTAATGCATTTATTTTTATTAAGTTGCAATTTGGTGGCAAGAATCTCAGAGTTATTAATCTGAGGAGGTTGTATTACATCTATGGTGACATTCAACTCAGATTTATAGAGTACAGCTACCCCACCCCCCTTCCTCAAAGCACAATCCAGCCTGTGTATGTTGTACCCAGGTGGTAACACTTCATTGTCTTTAGTGTTAGGTTTTAACCAGGTTTCAGATAAACAGAGAATCTCAGGGGAGTGGATATCCAGAAGTGCATGCAATTCATGTACCTTGTTATTAATGCTTCTAATATTGAGATGACAGACTAGGAGAGAGTTTGTTGGCCTATTAATTGTAGGTTTGTAGCTTAGATTACAAGTAGAGGGGGTATGTGTATCTGAAGTGAGTGGGCCAGGGTTGGGGTGAATATCACCACCAAGTATTAGGTTGAGTCTATACTTGGTGATGAACTTCAGGAATTTGTTTATTAGTTTGTGGTAGTGTTTGGATCTAGAGCTAATGTGCCTGGGGTTGACATGTTGATAGACTGAACAAGATGTTGGATAGGATCTGGTACTGTAAGTATGGTTGAAGGTGGAAGGATTTACAGCTGGGGTGATAGTATGGCCTTTTGGGACCTGAAATCCTGTAAGAAACTGGTTTTCATACAAGGTAAGAAGGTATGGTGTGAACAAGAGGGGTGTGAACAAGAGGGGTAGTAAAGAGGAGTATATCATTATATGTGATTCAGCTAGTGAGTGAAGGAACTGTTTTACCTGGTGATGCAACACCAGAAGATAGAGTGGTGAGGTAAAGGTACTGGAAGGTGGGATGGGAGAATGCCAGATGAAAGCTAATAGGTGCTATTAAATGTAGGTAGTAGAATAGGGGTGGGTGGAATTATCTCAGATGACAGCAGATAGGATCTAGAAAGTGGGGGAGTGGCTATAGTACTATAAATTTAGAGGTACTGGGGGCGGGAGGGAATTGGGGGCAGGGAGGGGAGCGAAGAGAGCCCGAACTTAGCGGGGCTATTGCAGTTTTATAGTTTTATAGTTTTTTAGTTGTAGAAAGAGTTTTTGAAACCATGGGGGGGAGACATTAGGAATGGAAATGAACAAATTGAAGCAAAATGGATTAGTAGGTTAAGGGGAGATCATAGGCATGGACTGAATGCGTTCATACCCATTAAACCTAAGTTGAAATCTAGACCTCTCACCAGGTAAAAGTCTGTGTGTAAAGAGGTCATACTTTTTTACATGACACATTTTTTAAATATATATTTTTTATGTGTATAATACGCTTCATGAGTATTTTAAGAATATGTTTACTATTTTTTATATGTAAATCTTCAGTTCTTGCAGCCCTCATTGTTTGTTTGGAATATTGTTTGTATATATTTTGTATGTTTTTGTGTATGTATGTGTATATATATATATATATATATATATATATATATATATATATATATATATATTATTCCACTTTATAATCTCAAAATAATGAAAGGTCAAATTTCAGTATCTCGAGACCATAAAGTAGAATCCACAAAACACCGACAGCCAAAACCATGAAACTTGAAATCGTGAACAGACACCATACATCACACCACACATACACCACAATACCGACACTACCAAAAAAAACCACACAAAAACACAACACCACACATCTACAAACATACACTACAAATAAGATGGGGGACAAACCCCCCCTGTACCCCCCACCACCCCTATTTATATATACTAACTCTAAGATCACACAAACAGAAAAAGACATTAAACTCACACCCAGACATTCTACAGTTCCTCATACACACACATACACACACACACACACACACACACACACATGCACACACATACACACACACACGCACGCACACACACACACACACACACACACACACACACACACACACACACACACACACACACACACACACACACACGCATACACACACACACACACACACACACACACACACACACACACACACATCACACATATACAAACACCACCACATACAACACTTAAACACTAATACTGTCATCTGCCTGCCCAAACCCGTACGTACAACATACAAACACACTCACATACACTCAAACTCCTGCCCAAAACCCTTACAAAGCACTCACTTACCTTAAATTCCACCTAAATCTACACACTGCATCGGACACCATCCACACAATACACTGCACATCACGCAGAATAAAGCCATAACCACGAAATTGACATATTCGGATTCACGATTATGCACTTTCAATATTTTGAAGATACGACTTTATGGTCTCGAGATACTGAAATTCAACCTTTCAGTATTTCAAGACTATAAAGTGAATCCATATATGCACATACTTGAACTATATATATATATATATATATATATATATATATATATATATATATGGGTCCCCTTCACTACACTGACCGACACGCCACAAAGCCGACACCCAAAACACCGAGACCAAAAGACTGACGATGCAGATGATCGACAAGGTGAAATCCCGACAGCCGAAACACCAACATGGGCAACGTGTGAGCGCGACTTGGTAAGTGTGCAATAGTGAGGGATTTAGGGTTAGGGAGCGGACAGGTAAGTGTGCGATAGTGAGGGATTTAGGGTTAGGGTGCAGGTAAGGTAAGTGTGTGATAGTGACGGACTGTAGTTTTAGGGGTGGGTTAAGTGAGTTAGGGTTAGGGTGCGGGTAAGGTGAGTGTGCAATAGTGACGGACTTTATGTTTAAGGGTGGGTTAAGTGAGTTAGGGTTAGGGTGCAGGTAGGGTAAGTGTGCGATAGTGACGGACTTTAGATTTAGGGGTGGGTTAAGTGAGTTAGGGTTAGGGTGCGGGTAGGGTAAGTGTGCGGTAGTGTTGGACCTTAGGGTTAGGGTTTGGGTTAAGGTTAGTGCATATATAGTTGTGTGTAATGTGTAGTTTACATTTTGTGTGTCGGTGTTTTGGGTGTCGGTGTTATGGTGTTCAGTTTTGTGAGTTGTCGGTATTGTGTGTTTTCGGTCTTTTGGTCTCAATGTTTTGGGTGTCGGCTTTGTGGCATGTTGGTGTAGTGAAGGGGACCTATAGATATATATATATATATATATATATATATATATATATATATTTTTTTTTTTTGTTATAGTGTGTTAATACATTTGGTTAAATATGGCTAGTTAGTACTGGTCCTTTAAATACAAGTATTTTAATCATGGAATTAATTAGTATTGTGGGTTTGTATAGTTAAAGAAATTGTTAGTAGAGAATGTGAAATTGTCATCTGAGGAAGCAGCAGGAGTTGTGAAAGTGCTTATGACTTGTTCATAAAACTGTTCTTTTATCCTGGATAATCGAGCCATTTTTGTGTCCATTTGTGTTTTTGGAAAAGATGCATAACACAATGAATGTCATGCATAGATTTGTCAATGGATCTGTTCATCAAAAGTTCATGTAATACATCATGAACATATTTAATGATGTCCAGTATTTTTATTATAGTTATTTTTATATATGTGGCTTCTTCACTTAGCATCAACATCATCCGTTCATGGCAATCACCTGAGTTCATAACTGCAATAGAACCCCCATTTGTCAGCGGGCATGATACATATATCCTGATTGTTTTTCAATGCTAAAAAGGCTTTCTGCTCTGCCTTATTTAGATTGTAAAAACACTATTTGTGTGAAGAAAAAAGAAAAGAACATATGTCATCCTCACAAGCCTTGACAAAAGTATTTACATGCAGTGGTAGTGGAGGAACAAAAGTACTTGGTTTTCTATGTTCTGTGGTGCTAAGAGAATGACTGTTACCAAACATTAAGTTTAATGCCACATTACGTGCATATAATCTTAGGTCCAACAAGACCTCACTTACTTTAGAAGATACAGCAGGAATAAAAGTTAATCGCCTATTAAGCAATGAATGATCTTCAGGTTTCAATAAATAATTAGATAAATTGAAGACTAGGTTATTCATCTCCATGCTTTCCTCACCCTTTGTGCCAGCTTCATTGAGTGCTTCCATTTGTGATGTCCTCTGCTGGTTGATTGGAGTTCCTGTCGCATTCTCGTCATGATTGGCAGTTTGGGAAATAAAACAATTCAATTGTCATGGCAATCTTTGGTCTGGCTCTATCAATGAAAGTATGATCTATCAAATTGCACTTACCCACTCACTATCCACCAAAACTGCCTTTTAACAAAGCAATGACCTGCCAAATTCCTTTCCCAGGGAAAGGAACCACTGGACCACCATGGTGAACTGTGCCTCTCCCCGTGTAGTGTGATCTCTGAGTTGGTATATTTAAGTAGGGGAGGTGTGGGTGGCTAAGCCCCCCCACTTTGGTGGGCTACTTGTCTTCTCATTGTGTGTTGTTTGCTTGGTGGTCCAGTGGTTCCTTTTCCTGGGAAAGGGATTCGGCAGTTTGTTGCTTCATTAAGAGGCAGTTCTGGTGGATAGTGAGTGGGCAAGTGCAACTTGATGGCTTGTACTTTCATTGATAGAAAGTAGAGCCATACACACACACACACACACACACACACACACACACACACACACACATATATATATATATATATATATATATATATATATATATATATATATATATATATATATATATATATATATATATATATATATATAGGTTCATAGGTAGGTACTAGGCTATCGGCCCGAGGGCCTAAGTAAGCCTTGCCAACAAGGTTTCCTGGCTGATGCCACCCAAGAAAGTTATTTTCCTGTGCCCCTGTCGAGCAGAGCCACAGAAGTGATCCCCAGGGTGTATTTCCTATTTCCCATCCACTCATCAAGATTTTTCTTGAAGAGTGCTAATGAACTTTGCTTGACATAGATGAGTAGCTTGTTCCAGAGTATGGGAAGTCTCTGGGACAGGAATCTATCCCTCCAGCATGTCCTGTTTATTGTGGTGACAAGGTTTAAGTCCCTAGAGTGTGTAGCTCGGAGGTATTTGGATTTCTTTAGGTGTAGCATGTCCAACAGCTCTGGGTTTGACATAGCTTTATATGTTAGGCAGAGATCATCTCAGAGTAGGTGATATGCTACGGAGTAAAGCTGGTGTTTTTTGAGACAGTCAGTGTAGGGCATCTGTTTGAGGCTAGTAATCCTCTTTGTGAGGTACTTCTGTGGCCTTTCCAGCTGCTGCAGATGTCTTGTGAGGTACATTCGAAAAGGGGCGTTGTACTCTATAATGGGTCTAATGAGTGTTGAGTAGAGGGGAACAATGACCTCTTTTTTACTGGATGAGAACCCTTTTGTGATGAGGTGTGCCTTGTAGAAGGATTTTCTGACTACTGTGGCAATGTGATTATCAAAGGAGAGACTACTTTTCACCTGAGTCCCAAGGTCTCTTATCACACATTCGGCATTAAGTAGACTGCCGCCTATGTGGTAGTTCATGGGTACAGAGTTTTTACCAAAGGGGATGACAATGCACTTTTTGGCATTGAGCTTGAGGCCATGGCTCTGACACCAGGCATCTGTCTCAGTGAGGCCCTTCTGTAGGGTGTCCATATCATTTGGGGACTCGACTATGGCTCCTAGTTTGCAGTCATCTGTGAACTTCGTTAGCCAAAGGTCTTTTGTGTTAGCCTGTACTTCACAGAAGTAGATACCAAACAGGACAGGTCCCAGGACTGAACCCTGTGGTACTTCTCTTGTCACTGGTTTGAAGTCAGATTTGGAGTGTGCAACTTTTACAGTGTGGGTTCTGTCAGTGAGCCAGTTGGCAACTCATCTTGTGACTTTGGGATTTATACCTAGTTTAATGAGTTTAGCTATAGTTCCAGAATGGAGGATGATGTTGAAAGCCTTGGCGAGGTCAAGATAGGCTGTGTGAACCACCTTACCTTCATCTATGGCTTTGGTGACTGCCTCAAAGAAGTCGATCAGGTTAAGGAGGCATGATCTGCCTTTCACAAACCGGAACTGAGTGGGGTCCAGAGTTTGGAGGTTACTAATGTCTTTGTTTATGAGTTCCATGATGGTCAGCCTCAGTAAGAAGCTGAGATCCCTTATAAGATCCTCCAAAGCTAGCTCCTAAAAGAAAATCGCCACTGATTCTAAGGACAACCACAAAGCATTCTACAGCTATGTCAGGACTCTTACAGACCAGGCTCATCAGGGTAATAGGATGATAGTTCCTGGGATCAGTGGTGGCTCCCCCTTTGTGGAGTGGGATAACTGTTGCTGTGCATCATTCAGTGGTCACAAAGCCTGACATGAGGCAATGACTGAACATGGTGGGGAGCCAGTTTGTTCTGAAGTTCATGTAAAACGCAGCTTGGGATGTTGTCTGGTCCCATGGATGCTGTGTTTTTGGCTTTAGAGAGTGCAAATTTTACCTGCATAGTTGTGATTACAGGGACTCTGGATTCTTCCTGTATAGAGTTGGGCCCTTTAGGGGTTGAGAGGGCAGTAAAGTTAGCACTGAACCTATCTGCCAAGATGTTGGCAATATCAGTTGGTTCTCTAATTTTTGTGCCATTGTGGTGTAACTCAGAGCAGATCGGGGTGTTGCCATTGAGATTCTTGACATAGCTATAGAATGCTTTGTGGTTGTCCCTAGAATCAGTGGTGATTTTATTTTCATAGCTAGCTTTGGAGGATCTTATAAGGGATCTCAGCTTCTTATTGAGGTTGATCAGGGAGCGCCTTCACTCATGGGATTTTACTCTCTTTTGCAACAGTTTCTTCCTTCTGTTGTAGAGTTTTTTTTATGGCAGGGGACCAGATTGGCTTCCTTTTTTGAAGAATAGCATCTTGGTTCTGTTTGGGATAGCACAATCCATGCACTCGTGTAAGTGCATTAACAATCTTCTCAACCCAGGCTATACCACAACCCCGCCACCTACCACCACCAAGGCTACTGACCCAATAGCTACACAATTTAATACCCACTTTATTAATTCAATTACATCACTTCTTGGTAGTCAGTCTGAGCAAACTCTCACAGTACCCCCACCCAGCGAGGTGCTCTGTTTGACAAGTATGAGAAGTATATTCCATAGCATGGGCAGTCTCTGGGTTATGAACCTGTCCCTGCAGCACGTTCTGTTGATTGTGGTAATGAGGTTGAGGTCTCTAGAGCATGTGGTACTGAGGGATTGGGATTTCTTTAGATGTAGCATTTCTAACAGAGCTGGGTCAGACATGGCTTTAAAAGTCATGCAGAGATCGCCTCACTCAATCCCTTCTCCTTCATCCCTATCCAAACTAACTACATAAAATCTCTCCCTACCAAGCTCAGACCCTGCTGTCTATCGGCTGACCAACAACCTAATGAATTCCTTAAAATTGCTGCCTCTTCAATTGCCTATCCCATATCAATCCTGATCAACCACTCATTTTTGGAGAACTATGTCCCCTACCTATGGAAGGTATCTCACCTCATTCCCCTACACAAAGGTGGCCCCTATAAAGAGCTAACTAACTAACTACCATCCCATAGCCATCCTCTCCCCTCTAGCCAAAATCTTACAGAAATGCATACACTCCCAAATCCTCACTCACCTCCTTAATCACAACCTCCTTTCCCCCACTCAATACAACTTCAGGCCTAAACATAGTACCAGCACTTCCCTACTGTCTTTCACAAACAACATTCAAGATCTCATAAATAGAGGCCAAATGGTCTCCTCCATATTCCTAGACATGTCAAAAGCCTTTGACACCATCTCCCACCAAATCCTACAAGATAAACTATCATCCCATGACCTCAAAATATCAGCCCTATCCTGGTTCCACAGTTATCTCTCTAACCATCAGCAAGCCACCAAATGGGAAAACACCCTTCCCCCCCTTCTACCCATCACTGTTGGTGTACCCAAATGATCAGTACTTGGCCCCTTCTTTT
Organism: Protopterus annectens; assembly: GCF_019279795.1. Lineage (NCBI taxonomy): Eukaryota > Metazoa > Chordata > Ceratodontiformes > Protopteridae > Protopterus > Protopterus annectens. The sequence goes on along the minus strand of NC_056741.1, from coordinate 442,422,509 downwards.
TACAGTTTTTACTAACAACCTCAGATCTGCAAACCAACTAGCCAGCATAATCCAGTATGCTGACGACTCTACACTAATCTGCTTAGCCCACACCCCACAGGACCTACAAATAAAAATGCAAAAAATCTTTTCAAGACATGGAAAACTACCTCACCAACTAGCAACTTATACTAAACCCTAACAAGACCAAGCTAATTGTCAATTATAATAAACCCAAAACACATCTAAACCCACTTTCAATCCGGTCCACAAATGGTACCAAACTAGAACCCACTAACCAAACCAAACTTCTAGACCTCACTATTGATGAAAACCTAAGGTTTAATGCCCACATCTCCCTTACCATCAAAAAAGTCCACTCCAAACTAGACACCCTATATAGAATTAAACCCTACCCTCACAGAAAGTGCCAGACTAGCTACTGCCCGCACTCAACTACTTTCCACCCTCCTCTATGGCTCCCAAGTTTTTAAAAACATTCGTAAAGCAGATCTAAATAATCTTGAAACATGCTATCATAAAATTGTCAAGTTCGCTACAGGCCACCCTTACAGAACACATCACTGCTCAGTTCTCTCACAACTCAAATGGTTAGAACTCCCAAACCTTCTAACCTTAAACCAACTGTCCATAGCCCACAAAATAATCCACAAACCAAATGACTGCCCATCACTCAGTAACCTAATCCAACTCAACAGCAGTCCTAGATCACTAAGATCCTCAAATAAACTAATGTTAAAGGTTACTCAACCCCACAAATCTGAAGGCACTTTCTCTACTCCTATATTGCCAAACTCTGGAATGCTCTTCCTCAACCTATAGCTAAAAACCCTAGCATACAT